>NW_027272294.1:27500-233736 GCF_040938485.1 Diadema antillarum | reverse complement strand
TTTGAAGTTTCATACTTGTACATGTACAGGTATTGGTTGAATTTGTTGTGGCATATACCCTAAGTTGATTGGATGTTGCCTTTTGGATCCATTTAGCATGTATATGGTACTGTAAAAGTGTTTTCTTTCGCATACAGAAACTTTTGCGGTTTCCATCGGTGCCAACTTTTTCGCGTGTGTTTAAATTCGCGGTCGGTAATGTAGCGTTGTAACAAGCGACGAGTTCAAAACATTTTCGCGTGATGTTAAATTCGCGGTTCGACCTCAAAGCGCAAAAAGCGCGAAAATAAAACTACTGCAAAAGAAACCACTTTTACAGTATTAGGTACAGAAATCATATAGTTATACATGTACATAGCTTTTGCTCATTGTTATAGCTCAATCATGGCCTTGGTAAAGGTGTCCAGTATTTCACAGTTGATCCAACATACCAACCAGCATATATTTAAGCTGACTGTGTTATACCAGGATGTATCCAGGTATACACTCACTTATTTGTACACACAGGTTATCATCAAGGATATCTCATTCAGGTACATTTGAAGCCTTCACAAACATGATCAGGTATGAAGTTTGTTGATGTTTCGACAGTTTCAATAGATGCTGACACAACATCTATAGGTAATTGGGATATGCAGGTGTAGGTAATATGATTACATTAGTTGGATTATATGCAGTTGCTTTTAGAAGAGATGATGTGTTTATAATCTTTGTACACAGGTTAATCATTTGATATGACAGTGTAAAACTGATTTCTATGTACAAGTATGTTCTAATGATGAAACCATGTAACTTTGTTATATTGTGCATTGTTTGTATGCATGACATGACATTGCAGTATTCAGTGTTGCTCAATTACATGCAATTCCAGTATGCTGTAATTAACAAAGCAGCAGTAACTCACGAGAGTGTTAGATTGGTATAAGTTGAATGGTACTAAAGTCGTACATGTTTTATCACAGGTTCTGATGATGATATAGCCATAGCATACCTTGTTTATGTTTTCTTAACAATACAGCAACCATGGTTAACTCATGCATTTGCAAGAGTGAATTGGAAGAGGAATGTACAATACTGTTCCAAAATATTGTGCCAAGGTAAGAGTCTGTGTTTGTGTTGTAAATGTAAATGCATTCTTTTTTTTTTTTTGGGGGGGGGGGGGAAAGTGTTACAGATACATGTGCATAGTAGGCCCTACTATCATTTCTAGGCACTTTATTGTTTCGCGGAGGAATATGTAAATACAATTTTTGTACAAGTAACGAGTTTGACAAGATGACCGAGATCGACCAAACACCTTGTTTGAGAGTCTGGGTATTTTTAGTGGTTATGATGGTTCGTTAGGCCAAGTTAACCTCCGTAACACAATGTGATATAAAATGAATGAGTGATTATCCCCGCGTTCACATTGGTCCCCGCGACGCGGGGAAAGTCCTGAGCTGTGGGATTTTCTCCTCAAAAACCATAATGTGAACGCTCGCTGGGACTTGTCCCCTCGTCCTCGCGAAGCAAGTTGGGTACGGGGACAAGATTTGGAGGGGAGAGTGACCTTGGGGCGCAATTGATAGCGTCCAGCTGTGGTCATCAAATGTGCGCATGCGCTATGCCTGGATTCAAGTGGCAGAGCTCGCTCCAAGCCCCAAAATGCCCCCACAGCTCGGGGACAGATGAGATACCAATGTGAACGGTCAGTCATAAAAAAGATAAGATCTCTTGTGGCTGTCCCCGCGACGCGGGGACCAATGTGAACGCGCTGACCAAGAGTATGGTTGATAATGACCACCCTCATTGAACCTCACAGACAGTTAAGTCAGTTTCTTCAAGGTGGCCACAAGTGAGGCCAGTAATTCTTTGTGCTTTGATGATAAAAGAAATGCTGGAGTAATGTCTTTAACAGTGACTCATTTTCAAAAGAATGACATATATGCTTATGCAAGTGCTATAGTTTGTTTGACACACCTGTTCAGTGACGGTTCAAAAAAGGAATTGGGGGGGGGGGAGGGGAGGGCGTATGGTAGAGCACATCGGGCATGTGACCTGCTCTGCATTATTTGTTAAAACAAAAGAAATAAAATGGCAAAAATGAAAGGGACGTGCACCTCCCCCATTTCGTTTTGTGAAAGCGCCCCTTTAAGGAATTCCTGGATGTGCCCCTGCTGTTAGTGTGCACACCCTAAAATCATAGGTATTCAAATGTGTATATTGTATGTATCCAAAGAAAGAGGAATAAATTCTGTGTAACCAGTGACCTAAAACCGATGATTGCTTTAGCCTCATTTTTGTTGCAGCAAGTACAACACCTAATGAACATCACATGACATTCAACCACACACAAAGGCTACACAAAGAGGTGAATCTCTATTACAAAATTTACTTGAAAGCACACGCAAATGGAACACATTGCTGTACATGACTGTGGAGACATTTGCTTTGTCTGGTCACACCATTTGAAATAGGAGTAAGAAACAGACTCTTATTGTGACAGATTTTGTGTGAAGTGAAAGAATGCATCATGACATTGCTATGCTGCACACGTGTCATTTATCAGCTCTCCCTTTACCAACGTCAACGCTTGATCATGAGATTGATGTGAGAAAGAAGAGTGAGAACAGTATGAAGGGTTTTATACTTATTGATAAAGCTGTTAGGTTTCTGAAACAGTTTGTGTGTGTGTTGTGTGTGTGTTCACTGGACATGGTACAACTGTATAAGAGTTACAGGGTATTTGTCCGCACTTAAAGGGGAAGGCTAGTAACTGATCAGTGGGAATCAGTGGAAATGCTGGGAGAAGATTGTTCCAATCCTTATGGATTCATTCAAGAGTTCTTCGTATATCTATTCTTGTGTGAAAATGATTTGCTTTAGAACGGTCTCATATTCAAGTAATGTGCAGATTAATGCTCCGTCACTGACCAGGGACGCTAACCTGGAAGCATTAAACTGCACATTACTTGAATATGAGACCATTCTGAAGCAAATCATTTTCACACAACAATAGATATACAATAAACTCTTGAATAAATCCCATAAGGATTGGAACAATCATCTCCCAGCATTTCCACTGATTCCCACTGATCAGTTACTAGCCTTCCCCTTTAAGTGAAATAATTATTGTTTCTAACCAATGACTTCGTTACATCCCATACAACACATGTATGCCTATCACAAACTTTGTCCTTACTGTACCTATCAATTCTGCACCACTCTGAATCATGCTTGCATGCGAGGCACGCAAGAGTTCGTTCCAATCTGCATACACATGCACTACATGTGTAGGCAAAAAAAAAAAAAAATGATTGTGATTTCTGAGGCTATTAGTTATCATGTTACTTGCAAAACTTCTTAGAAACGTGTCTAGAAGGTTAAGCAGTACATGGAGTAAAGATGAACTCAGAATGGAGCAGAACTTGAGTGTGGAAGAGTGTATATAGCACATCCACAGCTAGATATGATTTAAGACCAAACCACAAAAGTGAACTTGCTTAGAATGAAACATACTGGGGAAGAATGATGTTTAAAGGCCAAGGGGATGGCTAGTAACTGATCAGTGGGAACGTACGGGATGATTGTTCCAATCCTTGTGGGGTTCATTTGAGAATACATTGATATCTATTGTGTGAAAATTGTTTCCTTCAGAATGGCCTCATATTCAAGTAATGTACAATTTGATTACCCGTCACTGTACAGGCATGCTAACCTGGAAACATTAATCTGCACATCACTTGAATATGAGACCATTCTGAACAAACAAACAAACAAAAAAAAAAATCACAGAAGAATGTACCAAACCATCTTTATTTTACAAAATGATCATCTGTCGTGGCCCATGTGCAAAATATGGTGATGATGGTTTACACTATAATGAGGATACGGAATGAAGAATATTTGACCTCTGACCCCATTTTACACAGCCAAGATGGCATCTAAGCAAAAAGTGGGTAACTTGTGAAATGATTCTTGCAACATTGTCCTTACGGTTGCAAAATATGTGAAAGATAGGACATGTATTCACAAAGATACAGGAAAAACACTTGACGTTTGACTTTAATTTACCTACCCAAGATGGAGTCGGATGAAGTTGTAGGCTAATCCTATGAAATCATGTTCATGACATGAACTAAACTTGTGCAAAATATGGGGTTCATAGGACTTAGCAGAGGAAATACACGAAAGAAAAATAATAAATTCGAGGATTTGTATAGCCTGACAAATTAGATGATCTATAGATTTAAAATGGAAAGATCTTATCGAATCAACAAAGACAGAAAAAGAAAATTTTGTATCTTTGAACCTCATTTTGAGATACAAGGTACATGGCGTCTGAGGAAAAAGCCATTATCTTTATGCAATGATCCTCTTGACAAGGTCTATATCTGTACAAATTATGGGACCAATAAATATGCAATATATTTAAGAAGATACACAACAAAATTCGTTTCATCCTTCACGCTACTTTAGACGACCAAGATGGCGTCTGATTAGAAAGTTGATTTTTCATGAAAAGATCCATATGCCATGGGCTAATTGTGTGCAAAATATGGGAGTGAAAGGGCATGCATTTACCAAGATACAGGACGAACCTAGTCTTGGCCCTTGACATACCTCGCACAGCCAAGATTGCATCTAACGGAAATACAGAATGAAGTATATTTGACCTTTGACCTCACTGTGCACACCCAAGATGGCGTCTGAGCAAAAAGTGATTATTTTATGAAATGATTCTTGTAACATGGTCTTTACGTGTGCAAAATATGGGAAAGATAGGACATGTATTCACCAAGATACAAGATGATACATTTATGACCTTTGACCCTAATTCAAATACCCAAGATGGTGTCCGATCAAGTAGTTGTTACTTTATGAAATAATGAACGTGACATAAAGTAAATATATACCAAATATGGGGGTGATAGGATATGTTTTTCTTGAGTTATTGCAAAGGAAGTTGCAGAAAGAAAAAAATATCTCAATACATCGGAGATAACCTTATTTCAACCACGTTTTTTGACATGATTCTGTCTTCGTACGAAAAACAAATGGCACACTAGCTATATAGCGCAAAGTCTCAGCTACAACATGTTAAAATCTGGGAGGAATTCACCGAAGGGTAAGTGAGCTTGTGCTCGATAAACACAATCATGTCAATTTTCACATCTAGAAAAAATCCCTCCCATAGAGATAACACGTCATAACGAAGATAAAGAAAAAAATACATATGACCTTTGACCCCAATTTGCACAGACAAGATGACATCTGAGCAAAAAGTGGTTATTTTGTGAACTGATCCTTGTAACATGGTCTTTGCGTGTGCAAAATATGGAAAAGATAGGACAGGTATTCACCAAGATACAGGATGAAACATTTATGACCTTTGACCCTTATTTACTTACCCAAGATTGTGTCTGATCAAGTAGTTGTTACTTTAAAATATGGGATTGATAGCCATTGTTGTTGTTCATAATACGATATATTGCACAGAAAGTAGTAGAAAGAAAGAAAAATAAAGAAAAAATTATGTTATTTTATAGAAATTTGAAGGAGAAGCATAAACAAATCAGAGAAAGATAAAGTTAAGAAAGGGAGATTAAGACTAACTAAAGAAAAAGAAAAAAAAAGTGTTTGAAAAAAAAAAATTATTGGCAGGGGTGAGCCTCGAACCAGGGACCTTAGGATTACGAGTCGGATGCGCTATGCAATGACCTATTTCATGCTCCATAGGCCCTGTGTATTAAGCAAAATGACGCTGCATCGAAGCCGCGTGCCATTTTCAACCAAGTTTTTCGACGCGATGCCGACGTCCTATGAAAAAATGGAGGGCACACTTACGATAGCCCAAAGTCTCAGCTACAACATACTAAAATCTGGTAAAAATTCACCGAAGCATTAGTGAGCTAGTGCTCGAAATAGATAGTCATGTCAATGTTCACTGCCAGAAAAACTGCTCTCCCATAGAGATAACACGTAAACTGGTCAAATCTTACAAGGATACTTTCAATCCATTTTTACGAGGCAATAACGTCATCCAATCAAAATATTGTTTTTACATTAATGAAAGAGCATTTCATAAGCTACAACATACTGAAATTTGGGTGAAAATTAGCAACGAATAAGTGAGATACGCTCGAGTGAACTTGTAATTTGATGACGTCATTTTGAAAATTTACTTTTTTTATTTTATTAAGAAATTTGATATCTTTTCATCATTTTTCAAGCATCGCCAACCCATGAAATGACATGTACAACTCATCAGCTTTCAGAATATGTAAAGAAAATGGGGGATCACCGTCCATCCTGACGAGTGAAATCGGATTTAAAATGGGCGGTTTTTTGGCATTGTTGCACTGTATATCGCCATTGACGCGCGCGCGTAATTTCAACTTTGACGGGTCCGTATGACGTCATATTGAGTCGGATTGACTTGAAACTTCGTAGAAATATTCCTTGACATTTCAGGCAGCCGATATGTGTGAAAAAACGGGAAATTTCCATTGCATAAGAGCTGTGCGTGCGTATATGCGCGCGCGCGTACGCGTCCGTCTAATTTTTTCAATTTTTCAAAAAATGCTCTAAATGGTCTGAAACGTGTGCAAAAAACATTTGAGCTCGATTTGAGCATGCAAATATTTCAACGCGCGCGTACGCGCACGTTTTAAGGTATAGATGAATTTTGAAAATACGAGTAGAATGCGCTTGACTTGAAATATATGTGACGAAAATTTCATTGAAAAATTTCATTCCATTAATGAGATATGATTGAGAATGTGTTTTCATATAATGACGTCATAGTGACGTCACGGTCGACTGATCACTTTGATTTTAGTTCGATTGCCGTCTTTGGGAGACGATACATATATGGTGTAAGTTTGAAATTGATAGGAAAAGGACTTTCTGAGCTAATCGATACACAACTTTTGGGGAGAAATAAGAAGAAAAAGAAGAAGAAGAAGAAGAAGAAAGAATCCGTACAGAAACAGAAGGTGATCCGAGAGGATACTCGGATCACCTAACTAGAGATTGTAATTTGTCATCACTGACAAATTAAGGTGATCCGATTTTTTTTTATCAATGATTCGAGTCCTGATCGCAATAGGCATGACCATACAAGTTTCATCTGTGTTTAGAGACATTGGCCGTGTGATGTTTGCATTCTCATTTAGAAAAGGGAGTCATATCTGCCATCTTTGGTACCAAATTCTGTATACACTGAATAACGAAGATACAGCAATGAATACATATGACCTTTGACCCACCTTTGCACTCCCAAGATTGCATCTGATGAAATAGTGGTTATTTTGTGAAATGATTCTCGCGACATCGTCTATACGTGTGAAAAATATGGGAAAGATAGAACAGGTATTCACTAAGATACAAGATGAAACCTTTATGACCTTTGACCCTAATTTACATACCCAAGATGTTGTCCGATCTAGTAGTTGTTATTTTATGAAATAATGTACGTGACATGAACTAAACATGTGCAAAATATGGGGGTGATAAGGCGTGTTTTTCTTGAGTTATTGCAAAGAAAGTTGCAGAAAGAAAGAAATATCTCAATACATAGAAGATAAGCTTTAATTTTAACCAATTTTTCATCGTAATCCCGACATTGTATGAAAAAACGAAGGAAACAAAACGATAGCGCAAAGTCTCAGCTACAACATATTAAAATCTGGGAGAAATTCACCGAAGGGTAAGTAAGCTAGTGTTCGATAAAGACAATCATGCCAATTTTCACATTAAAGAAAATTCCCTCCCATAGAGATAACACGTCATAACGAAGATACAAAAAGAAGTACATATGACCTTTGACCTCAATTTGCACAGACAAGATGGCATCTGAGTAAAAAGTGGTTATTTTGTGAAATGATCCTTGTAACATGGCCTTTGCGTGTGCAAAATATGGGAAAGATACAACATATATTCACTAAGATACAAGGTGAAACACTTATGACCTTTGACCCTAATTTACATACCCAAGATGGTGTTCGATCAAGTAGTTGTTATTTTATGAAATAATGTTCGTGATATGAACTAAACATGTGCAAAATAATGTGGTGATAGGGTATGTTTTTCTTGGGTTATTGCACATAAAGTTGCAAAAAGAAAGAAATATTTCAATACATGGAAGATAAACATTAATTTCAAGTAAGATTTTTGACATGATCCCGACATCGTTAGAAAAAACGGAGGGCACACTTACGATAGCCCAAAATCTCAGCTACAATATATTAAAATCTGGGAGAAATTCACCGAAGCATAAGTGAGCTAGTGCTCGATAAAGATAGGAATGTCAATTTTCATTTCCATAAAAACTGCACTCCCATAGAGATTACACGTAAACTGGTCAAATTTGACAAGGTTACTTTCAATCCATTTTTACGAGGTGATGCCGTCATCCAATCAAAATTATGTTTGTACAATTATGAAAGAACAATTCATAAGCTACAACATACTGAAATTTGGGTGAAAATTGGCAAAGGATAAGTGAGATACGCTTGAGTAAACTTGAAATTTGATGACGTCATTTTGAAAATTAACTTTTTTTACTTTATTAAGAAATTTGATATCTTTTAATCATTTTGTCAGCATAGCCAACCCATGAAATGATATGTACAACTCATCAGCTTTCAGAATATGGCAAGAAATTGGGGGGTCACCGTCCATCCTGACGAGTAAAATCCGATTTAAAATTGGCGGTTTTTTGGCATAGTTGCACTGTGTATCCCCATTGACGCACGCGCGGAATTTTGATTTTGACGGGCCCGTATGACGTCATATTGAGTCGGATCGACTTGAAACTTGGTAGAAATATTCCTTGACATTTTGGACATTCGATCCGTGTGAAAAAACTGAAAATTTCTATTGCATATGAGCTGTGCATGCGAATATGTGCGCGCGCGTACGCGTCCGTCCAATTTTTTCAATTTTTCAAAAAATGCTCCAAATGGTCTGAAACGTGTGCAAAAAAATTTTGAGCTCGATTTGAGCATACAAATATTTCAACGCGCGCGTACGCGCGCGTTTTTGAGATAAAAATGAATTTTGAGAATATGAGTACAATTCACTTGACTTGAAATATATGTGACGTAAATTTCATTGAAATATTCCATTCCATTAATGAGATATGCATGAAAATGTGTTTTCATATAATGACGTCATAGTGACGTCACGGTCGACTGATCACTTTGATTTTACTTGCGCTGTCGTCTTTGTGACATGATACATATATGGTATAAGTTTGACATTGAGAGGCAATGCACTTTCTGAGCTAATCGATGCACAAATTTTGAGGAGATAGAAATAAAGAAAGAATCCGTACAGAAACAATAGGTGATCCGAGAGGATACTCGGATCACCTAACTAGAGATTGTAATTTGTCATCACTGACAAATTAAGGTGATCCGATTTTTTTTTTATCAATGATTCGAGTCCTGATCGCAATAGGCATGACCATACAAGTTTCATCTGTGTTTAGAGACATTGGCCGTGTGATGTTTGCATTCTCATTTAGAAAAGGGAGTCATATCTGCCATCTTTGGTACCAAATTCTGTATACACTGAATAACGAAGATACAGCAATGAATACATATGACCTTTGACCCACCTTTGCACTCCCAAGATTGCATCTGATGAAATAGTGGTTATTTTGTGAAATGATTCTCGCGACATCGTCTATACGTGTGGAAAATATGGGAAAGATAGGACAGGTATTCACTAAGATACAAGATGAAACATTTATGACCTTTGACCCTAATTTACATACCCAAGATGTTGTCTGATCTAGTAGTTGTTATTTTATGAAATAATGTACGAGACATGAACTAAACATGTGCAAAATATTGGGGTGATAGGGCGTGTTTTTCTTGAGTTAATGCAAAGAGAGTTGCAGAAAGAAAGAAATATCTCAATACATAGAAGATAAGCTTTAATTTCAACCAATTTTTTTATCGTAATCCCGACATCGTATGAAAAAACAAAGGAAATAAAACGATAGCGCAAAGTCTCAGCTACAACATATTAAAATCTGGGAGAAATTCACCAAAGGGTAAGTGAGCTAGTGCTCGATAAAGACAATCATGTCAGTTTTCACATTAAAGAAAATTCCCTCCCATAGAGATAACACGTCATAACGAAGATACAAAAAGAAGTACATATGACCTTTGACCTCAATTTGCAACAACAAGATGGCATCTGAGTAAAAAGTGGTTATTTTGTGAAATGATTCTTGTAACATGGTCTTTGCGTGTGCAAAATATGGGAAAGATAGGACATGTATTCACCAAGATACAGGTTAAAACATTTATGACCTTTGACCCTAATTTACATACCCAAGATGGTGTCTGATCAAGTAGTTGTTATTTTATGAAATAATGTACGTGACATAAACTAAACATGTGCAAAATATGGGGATGATAGGGGCTGTTTTTCTTGAGTTATTGCAAAGAAAGTTGCAGAGAGAAAGAAATATCTCAATACATCGAAGATAAGTTTGATGTCAACCAAGTTTTTTGACGTGATTTCGGCGTCGTATGAAAAAATGGAGAATCAGTGATGATAGCCCAAAGTCTGAGCTACAACATATTAAAATCTGGGAGAAATTTACAGAAGAGTAAGTGAGGTAGTGCTCGATAAAGACCGTCATGTCAATTTTTATTTCCAGAAAAATTCCCTCCCATAGAGATAACACGTAAACTGGTTAAATTTGACAAGGTTACATTATATCCATTTTCACGTGGTGAAGACATCATCCGATTAAAACTTTGATTAACCAAACTTAAAGAGTATTACATTGGCTACAACATACTCAAATCTGGAAGAAATTCACTGAAGGGTAATTGAGCTAGTCGTCGATAAAGACAATCATGTCAATTTTCACATCTAGAAAAATTCCCTCCCATAGAGATAACACGTCATAATGAAGATAAAGAAAGAAGTACATATGACCTTTGACCCTACTTTGCACAGACAAGATGGCGTCTGAGCAAAAAGTGGTTATTTTGTGAAATGATTCTTGTAACATGGTCTTTACGTAAGCAAAATATGGGAAAGATAAGACATGTATTCACCAAGATGCAGGATGAAACATTTTTGACCTTTGACCCTAATTTACATACCCAAGAAGGTGCCCGATCAAGTAGTTGTTATTTTATGAAATAATGTACGTGACATAAACTAAACATGTGCAAAATATTGGGCTGATAGAGCTTGTTTTTCTTGAGTTATTGCAAAGAAAGTTGCAGAAAGAAAGGAATATGAAAATACATGGAAGATAAGCTTTAATTTCAACCAAGTTTTTGGGCATGATGCCGACTCCGTATGAAAAAACGAAGGGCACACTAACGATAGCCCAAAGTCTCAGCTACAACATACTAAAACATGGGAGAAATTCACCGAAGCATAAGTGAGCTAGTGCTCGATAAAGATAGTCATGTCAGTTTTCATTTCCAGAAAAACTGCACTCCCATAGAGATAACACGTAAACTGGTCAAATTTAACAATGTTACTTTTAATCCCTTTTTACGAGGTGATGCCGTTATCCAATCAAATTGTGGTTATTATATATCTGAAAGACCATTTAATAAGCTACAACATATTGAAATTTGGACGAAAATCAACTAAAGAATAAGTGAGATATGCTTGAATGAACTTGAAATTTGATGACGTCATTTTGAAAATTTACTTTTTTAACTTTATTAAGAAATTTGATATATTTTAATCATTTTTCCAGCATTGCCAACCCATGAAATGACATGTACAACTCATCAGCTTTCAAAATATGTAAAGAAAATGGGGGGTCACCGTCCATCCTGACGAGTAAAATCGGATTTAAAATTGGCAGTTTTTTGGCATTGTTGCACTGTATATCGCCATTGACGCGCGCGCGGAATTTCAACTTTGACGGACCCGTATGACGTCATTTTGAGTGGGATTGACTTGAAACTTTGTAGAAATATTCCTTGACATTTCAGGCATCCGATCTGTGTAAAAAAAGTGGAAATTTCTATTGCATATGAGCTGTACGTGCGTATATGCGCGCGCGCGTACGCGTCCGTCCAATTTTTTCAATTTTTCAAAAAATGCTCCAAATGGTCTGAAACGTGTGCAAAAAAAATTTGAGCTCGATTTGAGCATACAAATATTTCAACGCGCGCTTACGCGCACGTTTTAAGAGAAAATATAAATTTTGAGAATATGAATAGAATGTGCATAAATTGAAGTGTATGTGACGTAAATTTCATTGAAAAATTCCATTCTATTAATGAGATATGAATGAAAATGTGTTTTCATATAATGACGTCATAGTGACGTCACGGTCGACTGATCACAATTATACATTAGATTTGTCGTCTTTGGAACATGATACATATATGGTATGAGTTTAAAATTGATACTCTGAGAACTTTTTGAGTAAGTAGATACACAACTTTTGTCCAGAAATAAGAAGAACCAACAAAGAATCCGTACAGATACAGAAGGTGATCCGAGAGGATACTCGGATCACCTAACAAAGAATCCGTACAGATACAGAAGGTGATCCGAGAGGATACTCGGATCACCTAACTAGAGATTGTAATTTGTCATCACTGACAAATTAAGGTGATCCGATTTTTTTTATCAATGATTCGAGTCCTGATCGCAATAGGCATGACCATACAAGTTTCATCTGTGTTTAGAGACATTGGCCGTGTGATGTTTGCATTCTCATTAAGCAAAGGGAGTCATATCTGCCATGTTAGGTACCAAATTCTGTATACACTATAACGAAGAAACAGCAACAAGTACATATGACCTTTGACCCACCTTTGCACTCCCAAGATTGCATCTGATGAAATAGTGGTTATTTTGTGAAATGATTCTCGCGACATCGTCTATACGTGTGGAAAATATGGGAAAGATAGGACAGGAAAAATCACAGGTATTCACTAAGATACAAGATGAAACATATATGACCTTTGACCCTAATTTACATACCAAAGATGTTGTCCGATCTAGTAGTTGTTATTTTATGAAATAATGTACGAGCCATGAACTAAACATGTGCAAAATATGGGGGTGATAGGGCGTGTTTTTCTTGAGTTATTGCAAAGAAAGTTGCAGAAAGAAAGAAATATCTCAATACATAGAAGATAAGCTTTAATTTCAACCAAGTTTTTTATCGTAATTCCGACATCGTATAAAAAAACTAAGGGCACATAACGATAGCGCAAAGTCTCAGCTACAACATATTAAAATCTTGGAGAACTTCACTGAAGGGTAAGTGAGCTAGTGCTCGATAAAGACAATCATGTCAATTTTCACATTTAAAAAAAATTCCCTCCCATAGAGATAACACGTCATAACGAAGATACAAAAAGAAGTACATATGACCTTTGACCTCAATTTGCACAGACAAGATGGCATCTGAGTAAAAAGTGGTTATTTTGTGAAATGATCCTTGTAACATGGTCTTTGCGTGTGCAAAATATGGGAAAGATAGGACATGTATTCACTAAGATACAGGGTGAAACACTTATGACATTTGACCCTAGTTTAAATACCCAAGATGGCGTCCGATCAAGTAGTTGTTATTTTATGAAATAATGTACGTGACATGAACTAAACATGTGCAAAATATGGGGGTGATAGGGCGTGTTTGTCTTGAGTTATTGCAAAGAAAGTTGCAGAAAGAAAGAAATATCTCAATACATAGAAGATAAGCTTTAATTTCAACCAAGTTTTTTATCGTAATCCTGACATCGTATGAAAAAACGAAGGTTAACGTAACGATAGCGCAAAGTCTCAGCTACAACATATAAAAATCTGGGAGAAATTCACCGAAGGGTAAGTGAGCTAGTGCTCGATAAAGACAATCATGTCAATTTTCACATTTAAAAAAATTCCCTCCCATAGAGATAACACGTCATAACGAAGATACAAAAAGAAGTACATATGACCTTTGACCTCAATTTGCAAAGCCAAGATGGCAACTGAGTAAAAAGTAGTTATTTTGTGAAATGATTCTTGTAACATGGTCTTTGCGTGTGCAAAATGTGGGAAAGATAGGACATGTATTCACTAAGATACAGGGTGAAACACTTATGACCTTTGACCCTAATTTACATACCCAAGATGGTGTCCGATCAATTAGTTGTTATTTTATGAAATAATTCACATGACATGAACTAAACATGTGCAAAATATGGAAGTGATAGAGGCCGTTTGTCTTGAGTTATTGCAAAGAAATTTGCAGAAAGAAAGAAATATCTCAATACATCAGAGATGAGCCTGAATTTCAACCCAATTTTTTGACGTGATTCTGACATCGTATGAAAAAACAAGGGGAACACTTACGGTAGCCTAAAGTCTCAGCTACAACATATTAAAATCTGGGAGAAATTTACCGAAGCTTAAGTGAGCTAGTGCTCGATAAAGATAGTCATGTCAATTTTCATTTCCAGAAAAACTGCACTCCCATAGAGATAACACGTAAACTGGTCAAATTTGGCAAGATTACTTTCAATCCATTTTTACGAGGTGATACCGTTATCCAATCAAAATGTTGTAATTTTATGTTTGACAGAATATTAAATAAGCTACATCATACTGAAATCTGGGTGAAAATTGACAGAAGACTCGTGAGATACGCCCGAATGAACTTGAAATTTGATGACGTCATTTTGAAAATTTACTTTTTTTACTTTATTAAGAAATTTGATATCTTTTGATCATTTTGTCAGCATTGCCACCCCATGAAATGACATGTACAACTCATCAGCTTTCAAAATGTGTACAGAAAATGGGGGGTCACCGTCCATCCTGACGAGTAAAATCGGATTTAAAATTGTCATTTTTTTTGGCATAGTTGCACTGTATATCGCCATTGACGCGCGCGCGGAATTTCAACTTTGACGGGCCCGTATGACGTCATATTGAGTCGGATTGACTTGAAACTTGGTAGACATATTCCTTGACATTTCAGGCAGCCGATAAGTGTAAAAAAACGGGAAATTTCTATTGCATATGAGCTGTGCGTGCGTATATGAGCGCGCGCGTACGCGTCCGTCCAAATTTTTCAATTTTTCAAAAAATGCTCCAAATGGTCTGAAACGTGTGCAAAAAAAAATTGAGCTCGATTTGAGCATACAAATATTTCAACGCGCGCGTACGCGCACGTTTTAAGGTATAGGTGAATTTTGAGAATATGAGTAGAATGCACTTGACCTGAAATATATGTGACGTAAATTTCATTGAAAAACTCCATTCCATTAATGAGATATGATTGAGAATGTGTTTTCATATAATGACGTCATAGTGACGTCACGGTCGACTGATCACCATGATTTTAGTTCGATTGCCGTCTTTGGGAGACGATACATATATGGTATAAGTTTGACAATGAAAGGCAATGCACTTTCTGAGCTAACCTCTGCACAAATTTTGTCCAGAAACAAAGAAAGAAAGATTCCGTACAGATACAGAAGGTGATCCGAGAGGATACTCGGATCACCTAACTAGAGATTGTAATTTGTCATCACTGACAAATTAAGGTGATCCGATTTTTTTTTTAATCAATGATTCAAGTCCTGATCGCAATAGGCATGACCATGACAGGTTTCATCTGTGTTCAGAGACATTGGCCGTGTGATGTTTGGATTCTCATTTAGAAAAGGGAGTCATATCTGCCATCTTTGGTACCAAATTCTGTATACACTGAATAACGAAGATACAGCAATGAATACATATGACCTTTGACCCACCTTTGCACTCCCAAGATTGCATCTGATGAAATAGTGGTTATTTTGTGAAATGATTCTCGCGACATCGTCTATACGTGTGGAAAATATGGGAAAGATAGGACAGGTATTCACTAAGATACAAGATGAAACATTTATGACCTTTGACCCTAATTTACATACCCAAGATGTTGTCTGATCTAGTAGTTGTTATTTTATGAAATAATGTACGAGACATGAACTAAACATGTGCAAAATATGGGGGTGATAGGGCGTGTTTTTCTTGAGTTATTGCAAAGAAAGTTGCAGAAAGAAAGAAATATCTCAATACATAGAAGATAAGCTTTAATTTCAACCAATTTTTTATCGTAATCCCGACATCGTATGAAAAAACAAAGGAAATGAAACGATAGCGCAAAGTCTCAGCTACAACATATTAAAATCTGGGAGAAATTCACGGAAGGGTAAGTGAGCTAGTGCTCGATAAAGACAATCATGTCAATTTTCACATTAAAGAAAATTCCCTCCCATAGAGATAACACGTCATAACGAAGATACAAAAAGAAGTACATATGACCTTTGACCTCAATTTGCACAGACAAGATGGCATCTGAGTAAAAAGTGGTTATTTTGTGAAATGATTCTTGTAACATGGTCTTTGCGTGTGCAAAATATGGGAAAGATAGGACATGTATTCACTAAGATACAGGGTGAAACGCTTATGACCTTTGACCCTACTTTACATACCCAAGATGGTGTCCGATCAAGTAGTTGTTATCTTATGAAATAATGTACGTGACATGAACTAAACATGTGCAAAATATAGAAGTGATAGAGGCCGTTTTTCTTGAGTTATTGCAAAGAAAGTTGCAGAAAGAAAGAAATATCTCAATACATCGAAGATAAGCCTGAATTTCAACCCAATTTTTTGACGTGATTCTGACATCGTATGAAAAAACAAAGGGCACACTTACGGTAGCGTAAAGTCTCAGCTACAACATGTTCAAATCTGGGAGAAATTTACCGAAGCTTAAGTGAGCTAATGCTCGATAAAGATAGTAATGTCAATTTTCATTTCCAGAAAAACTGCACTCCCATAGAGATAACACGTAAACTGGTCAAATTTGACAAGATTACTTTCAATCCATTTTCACGAGGTGATACCGTTATCCAATCAAAATATTGTAATTTTATGTTTGAAAGAACATTAAATAAGCTACATCATACTGAAATCTGGGTGAAAATTGACAAAGGACTAGTGAGATACGCTCGAATGAACTTGAAATTTGATGACGTCATTTTGAAAATTTACTTTTTTTACTTTATTAAGAAATTTGATATCTTTTAATCATTTTGTCAGCATTGCCACCCCATGAAATGACATGTACAACTCATCAGCTTTCAAAATATGTACAGAAAAGGGGGGATCACCGTCCATCCTGACGATAAAAATCGGATTTAAAATTGGCGGTTTTTTGGCATTGTTGCACTGTATATCGCCATTGACGCGCGCGCGGAATTTCAACTTTGACGGGCCCGTATGACGTCATATTGAGTCGGATTGACTTGAAACTTGGTAGAAATATTCCTGGACATTTTAGGCAGCCGATAAGTGTGAAAAAACGGGAAATTTCTATTGCATATGAGCTGTGCGTGCGTATATGTGCGCGCGCGTACGCGTCCGTCCAATTTTTTCAATTTTTCAAAAAATGCTCCAAATGGTCTGAAACGTATGCAAAAAAAATTTGAGCTCGATTGGAGCATACAAATATTTCAATGCGCGCGTACGCGCACGTTTTAACGATGCGATGAATTCTGAAAACATGAGTAGAATTCCCTTGAATTGAAATTTATGTGACGTAAATTTCATTGAAAAATTCCACTCCATTAATGAGATATGATAGAAAATGTGTTTTCATATAATGACGTCATAGTGACGTCACGGTCGACTGATCACTACGATTTTACTTGACCCGTCGTCTTTGGGACATGATACACATATGGTATAATTTTGACATTGATAGGAAGAGGACTTTCTGAGCTAACTGATACACAAATTTTGTCCAGAAATAAAGAAGAAGAAGAAGGAAAACAAAGAATCAGTACAGATACAGAAGGTGATCCGAGAGGATACTCGGATCACCTAACTAGAGATTGTAATTTGTCATCACTGACAAATTAAGGTGATCCGATTTTTTTTAATCAATGATTCGAGTCCTGATCGGAATAGGCATGACCATACAGGTTACATCTGTGTTTCAAGAGACATTGGCCGTGTGATGTTTGGATTCTCATTTAGCAAAGGGAGTCATATCTGCCATGTTAGGTACCAAATTCTGTATACACTATAACGAAGAAACAGCAACAAGTACATATGACCTTTGACCCACCTTTGCACTCCCAAGATGGCATCTGATGAAATAGTGGTTATTTTGTAAAATGATTCTTGCGACATCGTCTATACGTGTGAAAAATATGGGAAAGAGGACAGGTATTTACCAAAATACAAGATGAAACATTAATGACCTTTGACCCTAATTTACATACCCAAGATGTTGTCCGATTAAATACTTGTTATTTTATGAAATAATGTACGTGACATGAACTAAACATGTGCAAAATATGGGGGTGATAGGGGTTTTTTTTCTTGAGTTATTGCAAAGAAAGTAGCAGAAAGAAAGAAATTCTCAATACATAGAAGTTAAGCTTTAATTTCAACCAAGATTCTTAACGTGATCCCGACATCGTATGAAAAAACGAAGGGCCTTTTTGCGATAACGCAAAGTCTTAGCTACAACATATTAAAATCTGGGAGAAATTCACCGAAGGGTAAGTGAGCTAGTGCTCGATAAAGACAATCATGTCAATTTTCACATTTAAAAAAAAATCCCTCCCATAGAGATAACACGTCATAACGAAAATACAGAAAGAAGTACATATGACCTTTGAACCCAATTTGCATAGACAAGCTGGCATCTGAGCAAAAAAATGTTATTTTTAAAATGATCCTTGTAACATGGTCTTTGTGTGTGCAATATATGGGAAAGATAGGACATGTATTCACCAAGATACAGGATGAAACATTTATGACCTTTGACCCTAATTTACATACCCAAGATGGTGTCCGATCAAGTACTTGTAATTTTATGAAATAATGTAAGTGACATAAACTAAACATGTGCAAAATATGGAAGTGATAGAGGCCGTTTTTCTTGAGTTATTGCAAAGAAAGTTGCAGAAATAAAGAAATATGTCAATACATCGAAGATAAGCTTCAATTTCAACCAACATTTTTGACGTGATCCCGACATCGTATGAAAAAACAAAGGGCACAATTCGGTAGCGTAACGTCTCAGCTACGACATATTAAAATCTGGGAGAAATTCACCGAAGGGTAAGTGAGCTAGTGCTCGATAAAGATAGTCATGTCAATTTTCATTTCCAGAAAAACTACACTCCCATAGAGATAACACGTCATAACAAAGATACAGAAAGAAGTACATATGATCTTTGACCCCACTTTGCACAGACAAGATGGCATCTGAGCAAAAAGCGGTTATTTTGTGAAATGATCCTTGTATGATGGTCTTTGCGTGTGCAAAATATGGAAGAGATAGGGCGTGTATTCACTAAGATACAGGATGAAACATTTATGACCTTTGACCCTAATTTACATACCCAAGATGGTGTCCGATCAAGTAGTTGTTATTTTATTAAATAATGTACGTGACATGAACTAAATATGTGCAAAATATTAGGCTGATAAGGCTTGTTTTTCTTGAGTTATTGCACTGAAAGTTGCAAAAAGAAACGAATATGAAAATACATCGAAGATTAGCTTAAATTTTAACCAAGTTTTTGGACGTGATCCCGACATCGTATGAAAAAACAAAGGGCACACTCAAGATAGCCCAAAGTCTCAGGTACAACATACTAAAATATGGGAGAAATTTACCGAAGGGTAAGTGAGCTAGTGCTCGATAAAGATAGTCATGTAAATTTTCATTTCCAGAAAAACTGCACTCCCATAGAGATAACACGTAAACTGGTCAAATTTGACAAGATTACTTTCAATCCATTTTTACGAGGTGATACTGTTATCCAATCAAAATAATGTAATTTAATGTTTGAAAGAACATTAAATAAGCTACATCATACTGAAATCTGGGTGAAAATTGACAAAGGACTAGTGAGATACGCTCGAATGAACTTGAAATTTGATGACGTTATTTTGAAAATTTACTTTTTTACTTTATTAAGAAATTTGACATCTTTTAATCAGTTTGTCAGCATTGCCACCCCATGAAATGACATGTACAACTCATCAGCTTTCAAAATATGTAAAGAAAATGGGGGGTCACCGTCCATCCTGACGAGTAAAATCGGATTTAAAATTGGCAGTTTTTTGGCATAGTTGCACTGTGTATCGCCATTGACGCGCGCGCGGAATTTCAACTTTGACGGGCCCGTATGACGTCATATTGAGTCAGATTGACTTGAAACTTGGTATAAATATTCCTTGACATTTCAGACATCCGATCAAAGTGAAAAAACTGGAAATTTCAATTGCATATGAGCTGTGCGTGCGTGTATGCTAGCGCGCGTACGCGTCCGTCCGATTTTTTCAATTTTTCAAAAAATGCTCCAAATGGTCTGAAACGTGTGCAAAAAAATTTTAAGCTCGATTGGAGCATACAAATATTTCAACGCGCGCGTACGCGCACGTTTTTAACGATGGGATGAATTTCGAAAACATGAGTAGAATTCCCTTTAATTGAACTTTATGTGACGTAAATTTCATTGAAAAATTCCATTCCAATAATGAGATATGAATGAAAATGTGTTTTCATATAATGACGTCATAGTGACGTCACGGTCGACTGATCACTCTGATTTTAGTTCGATTGCCGTCTTTTGGACACGATACATATATGGTATAAGTTTGTCATTCATAGGCAATGCACTTTCTGAGCTAACCTCTACACAACTTTTGGGGAGAAATAAAGAAAAAAAAGAAAGAATCCGTACAGATACAGAAGGTGATCCGAGAGGATACTCGGATCACCTAACTAGAGATTGTAATTTGTCATTACTGACAAATTAAGGTGATCCGATTTTTTTTTTTCATCAATGATTCGAGTCCTGATCGCAATAGGCATGACCATACAGGTTTCGTCTGTTGCTAAAAACGTTGGCCGTGTGATGTTTGAATTCTCGTTTAGAAAAGGGAGTCATATCTGCCATCTTTGGTACCAAATTCCGTATACACTAGATAACGAAGACACAACAACAAATACATATGACCTTTGACCCACCTTTACACTCCCAAGATGGCATCTGAGGAAAAAGTGGTTATTTTGTGAAATGATTCTTGCGACATCGTCTATACGTGTGCAAAATATGGGAAAGATAGGACAGGAATTCGCCAAGATACAAGATGAAACATTTATGACCTTTGACCCTAATTTACATACCCAAGATGTTGTCCGATCAAGTAGTTGTTATTTTATGAAATAATGTACGTGACATGTACTAGGCATGTGCAAAATATGGGATTGATAGCCATTGTTGTTGTTCATCTATTGCACAGAAAGTAGTAGAAAGAAGAAAAATAAAGAAAAAATAATTATGTTATTTTATAGAAATTTGAAGGAGAAGCATAAAAAAATCAGAAAAAGATAAAGTAAGGAAAGGGAGATTAAGATTAACTAAAGAAAAAGAAGAAAAAAAGTGTTTAAAAAATTTAAAAAAAAATATTGGCAGGAGTGAGCCTCGAACCAGGGACCTTAGGGTTACGAGTCGGATGCGCTACGCAATGACCTATTTCATTCTCCATAGGCCCTGTGTATTAAGCAAAATGACGCTGCATCGAAGCCTCGTGCCATTTTCAACCAAGTTTTTCGAATTGATGCCGACATCGTATGAAAAAATGGAGGGCACACTTACGATAGCCCAAAGTCTCAGCTACAACATACTAAAATCTGGGAGAAATTTACCGAAGCATAAGTGAGCTAGTGCTCGAAAAAGAGAGTCATGTCAATTTTCACTGCCAGAAAAACTGCTCTCCCATAGAGATAACACGTAAACTGGTCAAATTTGACAATATTACTTTCAATCCATTTTTACGAGGTGATGCCGTCCTCCAATCAAAATGTTGTAGTTATATTAATGAAAGATCATTTAATAAGCTACAACATACTGAAATCTGGGTGTAAATTGGAAAAGGATAAGTGAGATACGCTCGAGTGAACTTGAAATTTGATGACGTCATTTTGAAAATTTACTTTTTTTACTTTATTAAGAAATTTGATATCTTTTAATCATTTTGCCAGCATCGCCAACCCATGAAATAACATATCCAACTCATCAACTTTCAGAATATGTAAAGAAAATGGAAGGTTACCGTCCATCCTGACGAGTAAAATCGGATTTAAAATTGGCGTTTTTTTGGCATCGTTGCACTGTATATCGCCATTGACGCGCGCGCGGAATTTCAACTTTGACGGGCCCGTATGACGTCATATTGAGTTGGATTGACTTGAAACTTGGTAGAAATATTCCTTGACATTTTAGGCATCTGATAAATTTAACAAAACGGGAAATTTCCATTGCATATGAGCTGTGTGTGCGAATATGTGCGCGCGCGTACGCGTGCGTCCAATTTTTTCAATTTTTCAAAAAATGCTCCAAATGGTCTGAAACGTGTGCAAAAAAAAATTTGAGCTCGATTTGAGCATACAAATATTTCAACGCGCGCGTACGCGCACGTTTTAAGAGAAAATATCAATTTTGAGAATATGAGTAGAATGCGCATAATTTGAAATGTATGTGACGTAAATTTCATTGCAAAATTCTATTCCATTAATGAGATATGAATGAAAATGTGTTTTCATATAATGACGTCATAGTGACGTCACGATAGACCAATCACAATGATACAATAGATTTGTCGTCTTTGGGACATGATACATATATGGTATGAGTTTGAAGTTGATACTCTGGGTACTTTCTGAGTACGTAGATACACAACTTTTGTCCAGAAATAAAGAAAGAAGAAGAAGAAGAAGAACAAAGAATCCGTACAGATACAGAAGGTGATCCGAGAGGATACTCGGATCACCTAACTAGAGATTGTAATTTGTCATCACTGACAAATTAAGGTGATCCGACTTTTTTTTATCAATGATTCGAGTCCTGATCGCAATAGGCATGACCAAACAAGTTTCATCTGTGTTTAGAGACATTGGCCGTGTGATGTTTGCATTCTCATTTAGAAAAGGGAGTCATATCTGCCATCTTTGGTACCAAATTCTGTATACACTGAATAACGAAGATACAGCAATGAATACATATGACCTTTGACCCACCTTTGCACTCCCAAGATTGCATCTGATGAAATAGTGGTTATTTTGTGAAATGATTCTCGCGACATCGTCTATACGTGTGAAAAAATATGGGAAAGATAGGACAGGTATTCACCAAGATACAAGATGAAACATTTATGACCTTTGACCCTAATTTACATACCCAAGATGTTGTCCGATCTAGTAGTTGTTATTTTATGAAATAATGTACGAGACATGAACTAAACATGTGCAAAATATGGGGGTGATAGGGCGTGTTTTTCTTGAGTTATTGCAAAGAAAGTTGCAGAAAGAAAGAAATATCTCAATACATAGAAGATAAGCTTTAATTTCAACCAATTTTTTATCGTAATCCCGACATCGTATGAAAAAACGAAGGCAACAAAACGATAGCGCAAAGTCTCAGCTACAACATATTAAAATCTCGGAGAAATTCACCAAAGGGTAAGTGAGCTAGTGCTCGATAAAGACAATCATGTCAATTTTCACATTAAAGAAAATTCCCTCCCATAGAGATAACACGTCATAACGAAGATACAAAAAGAAGTACATATGACCTTTGACCTCAATTTGCAAAGACAAGATGGCATCTGAGTAAAAAGTGGTTATTTTGTGAAATGATTCTTGTAACATGGTCTTTGCGTGTGCAAAATATGGGAAAGATAAGACATGTATTCACTAAGATACAGGGTGAAACATTTATGACCTTTGACCCTAATTTACATACCCAAGATGGTGTCCGATCAAGTAGTTGTTATTTTATGAAATAATGTACGTGACATGTACTAAACATGTGCAAAATATGGGATTGATAGCCATTGTTGTTGTTCATCTATTGCGCAGAAAGTAGTAGAAAGAAAGAAAAATAAAGAAAAAATTGTTATTTTATAGAAATTTGAAGGAGAAGCATAAAAAATCAGAAAAAGATAAAGTAAGGAAAGGGAGATTAAGATTAACTAAAGAAAAAGAAGAAAAAGTATTTAAAAAAATTAAAAAAAAATATTGGCAGGAGTGAGCCTCGAACCAGGGACCTTAGGATTACGAGTCGGATGCGCTACGCAATGACCTATTTCATTCTCCATAGGCCCTGTGTATTAAGCAAAATGACGCTGCATCGAAGCCTCGTGCCATTTTCAACCAAGTTTTTCGACGTGATACCGACATTGTATGAAAAAATGGAGGGCACACTTACGATAGCCCAAAGTCTCAGCTACAACATACTAAAATCTGGGAGAAATTTACCGAAGCATAAGTGAGCTAGTGCTCGAAAAAGATAGTCATGTCAATTTTCACTGCCAGAAAAACTGCACTCCCATAGAGATAACACGTAAACTGGTCAAATTTGACAATATTACTTTTAATCCATTTTTACGAGGTGATGCCGTCCTTCAATCAAAATGTTGTAATATTATATATGAAAGATCATTTAATAAGCTACAACATACTGAAATTTGGGTGTAAATTGGCAAAGGACAAGTGAGATACGCTCGAGTGAACTTGAAATTTGATGACGTCATTTTGAAAATTTACTTTTTTTACTTTATTAAGAAATTTGATATCTTTTAATCATTTTGCCAGCATCGCCAACCCATGAAATAACATATCCAACTCATCAGCTTTCAGAATATGTAAAGAAAATGGGAGGTTACCGTCCATCCTGACGAGTAAAATCGGATTTGAAATTGGCGTTTTTTGGCATCGTTGCACTGTATATCGCCATTGACGCGCGCGCGGAATTTCAACTTTGACGGGCCCGTATGACGTCATATTGAGTCGGATTGACTTGAAACTTGGTAGAAATATTCCTTGATATTTTAGGCATCCGATAAATGTAAAAAAACGGGAAATTTCCATTGCATATGAGCTGTGTGTGCGAATATGTGCGCGCGCGTACGCGTCCGTCCAATTTTTTCAATTTTTCAAAAAATGCTATAAATGGTCTGAAACGTGTGCAAAAAAAATTTGAGCTCGGTTTGAGCATACAAATATTTCAACGCGCGCGTACGCGCACGTTTTAAGAGAAAATATGAATTTTGAGAATATGAGTGAAATGCGCATAACTTGAAATGTATGTGACGTAAATTTCATTGCAAAATTCCATTCCATTAATGAGATATGAATGAAAATGTGTTTTCATATAATGACGTCATAGTGACGTCACGGTCTATTGATCACTATGATTTTACTTGATCTGCCGTCTTTGGGACATGATACATATATGGTATAAGTTTGACATTGAAAGGCAATGCACTTTCTGAGCTAACCGCTGCACAAATTTTGGTTAGAAATAAAGAAGAATAAAAAGAAGAACTAGAGATTGTAATTTGTCATCACTGACAAATTAAGGTGATCCGATCTTTTTTTTAATCAATCATTCGAGTCCTGATACTGCAAAGTCTCAGCTACAACATATTAAAATCTGAGAGAAATTCACCGAAGCATAAGTAAGATAGTGCTCGATATAAAGAGTCATGTCAATTTTCACATCTAAAAAATTCCCTCCCATAGAGACAACACGTCATAGCAGAGATAGAAAAAGAAGTACATATGACCTTTGACCCCACTTTGCACAAACAAGATGGCATCTGAGCAAAAAGTGGTTATTTTATGAAATGATCCCTGTAACATGGTCTTGACGTGTGCAAAATATGGGAAGGATAGGACATGTATTCACCAAGATACAGGATGAAACATCTATGACCTTTGACCCTAATTTACATACCCAAGATGGCGTCTGATCAAGTAGTTGTTATTTTATGAAATAATGTTCGTGATATGAACTAAACATGTGCAAAATAATGTGGTGATAGGGTATGTTTTTCTTGGGTTATTGCACATAAAGTTGCAAAAAGAAAGAAATATTTCAATACATGGAAGATAAACATTAATTTCAAGTAAGATTTTTGACATGATCCCGACATCGTTAGAAAAAACGGAGGGCACACTTACGATAGCCCAAAATCTCAGCTACAATATATTAAAATCTGGGAGAAATTCACCGAAGCATAAGTGAGCTAGTGCTCGATAAAGATAGGAATGTCAATTTTCATTTCCATAAAAACTGCACTCCCATAGAGATTACACGTAAACTGGTCAAATTTGACAAGGTTACTTTCAATCCATTTTTACGAGGTGATGCCGTCATCCAATCAAAATTATGTTTCTACAATTATGAAAGAACAATTCATAAGCTACAACATACTGAAATTTGGGTGAAAATTGGCAAAGGATAAGTGAGATACGCTTGAGTAAACTTGAAATTTGATGACGTCATTTTGAAAATTAACTTTTTTTACTTTATTAAGAAATTTGATATCTTTTAATCATTTTGTCAGCATAGCCAACCCATGAAATGATATGTACAACTCATCAGCTTTCAGAATATGTCAAGAAATTGGGGGGTCACCGTCCATCCTGACGAGTAAAATCCGATTTAAAATTGGCGGTTTTTTGGCATAGTTGCACTGTGTATCCCCATTGACGCACGCGCGGAATTTTGATTTTGACGGGCCCGTATGACGTCATATTGAGTCGGATCGACTTGAAACTTGGTAGAAATATTCCTTGACATTTTGGACATTCGATCCGTGTGAAAAAACTGAAAATTTCTATTGCATATGAGCTGTGCATGCGAATATGTGCGCGCGCGTACGCGTCCGTCCAATTTTTTCAATTTTTCAAAAAATGCTCCAAATGGTCTGAAACGTGTGCAAAAAAATTTTGAGCTCGATTTGAGCACACAAATATTTCAACGCGCGCGTACGCGCGCGTTTTTGAGATAAAAATGAATTTTGAGAATATGAGTACAATTCACTTGACTTGAAATATATGTGACGTAAATTTCATTGAAATATTCCATTCCATTAATGAGATATGCATGAAAATGTGTTTTCATATAATGACGTCATAGTGACGTCACGGTCGACTGATCACTTTGATTTTACTTGCGCTGTCGTCTTTGTGACATGATACATATATGGTATAAGTTTGACATTGAGAGGCAATGCACTTTCTGAGCTAATCGATGCACAAATTTTGAGGAGATAGAAATAAAGAAAGAATCCGTACAGAAACAATAGGTGATCCGAGAGGATACTCGGATCACCTAACTAGAGATTGTAATTTGTCATTACTGACAAATTAAGGTGATCCGATTTTTTTTTTTTTAATCAATGATTCGAATCCTGATGACCATACAGGTTTCATCTGTGTTTAGAGACATTGGCCGTGTGATGTTTGGATTCTCATTTAGAAAAGGAAGTCATATCTGCCATCTTTGGTACCAAATTCTGTATACACTAGATAACGAAGATACAGCAACAAATACACATGACCTTCGACCCACCTTTACACTCCCAAGATGGCATCTGAGGAAAACGTGGTTATTTTGTGAAATGATTCTTGCGACATCGTCTATACGTGTGCAAAATATGGGAAAGATAGGACAGGTATTCACCAAGATACTAGATAAAAAATGTATGACCTTTGACCCTAATTTGCATACCCAAGATGTTGTCAGATCAAATAGTTATTTTATGAAATTATGTACGTGACATGAACTAAACATGTGCCAAAGATGGGGGTGATAGGGCCTGTTTTTTCTTGAGTTATTGCAAAGAAAGTTGCAGAAAGAAAGAAATATGAAAATACATCGAAGATAAGCTTTCATTTCCACCAAGTTTTTTGACGTGATGCCGACGTCATATGAAAAAGTGGAGGGCACATGACGATACCCCAAAGTCTCAGCTACAACATATCAAAATCTGGGAGAAATTCACCGAAGGTTAAGTGAGCTAGGGCTCGATAAAGACAATCACGTCAATTTTCACATCTAGAAAAATTCTCTCCCATAGAGATAACACGTCATAGCGAAGATACAGAAAGATGTACATATGACCTTTGCCCCCACTTTGCACAGACAAGATGGCATCTGAGCAAAAAGTGGTTATTTTGTGAAATGATCCTTGTAATATGGTCTTTGCGTGTGCAAAATATGGGAAAGATAGGACAGGTATTCACCAAGATACAGGATGAAATAATTATGACCCTTGACCCTAATTTACATACCCAAGATGTTGTCAGATCAAATAGTTATTTTATGAAATAATGTGCGTGACATGAACTAAACATGTGCCAAAGATGGGGGTGATAGGGCCTGTTTTTCTTGAGTTATTGCAAAGAAAGTTGCAGAAAGAAAGAAATATGAAAATACATCGAAGATAAGCTTTCATTTCCACCAAGTTTTTTGACGTGATGCCGACGTCATATGAAAAAGTGGAGGGCACATGACGATACCCCAAAGTCTCAGCTACAACATATCAAAATCTGGGAGAAATTTACCGAAGGTTAAGTGAGCTAGGGCTCGATAAAGACAATCACGTCAATTTTCACATCTAGAAAAATTCTCTCCCATAGAGATAACACGTCATAGCGAAGATACAGAAAGATGTACATATGACCTTTGCCCCCACTTTGCACAGACAAGATGGCATCTGAGCAAAAAGTGGTTATTTTGTGAAATGATCCTTGTAATATGGTCTTTGCGTGTGCAAAATATGGGAAAGATAGGACAGGTATTCACCAAGATACAGGATGAAACATTTATGACCCTTGACCCTAATTTACATACCCAAGATGGTGTCCGATCAAGTAGTTGTTATTTTATGAAATAATGTACGTGACATGAATTAAACGTGTGCCAAAGATGGGGGTGATAGAGCCTGTTTTTCTTGAGTTATTGCAAAGAAAGTTGCATAAAGAAAGAAATATGAAAATACATCGAAGATAAGCTTTCATTTCCACCAAGTTTTTTACATGATGCCGACATTGTATGAAAAACTGGAGGGCACATGACGATAACCTAAAGTCTCAGCTACAACATATTAAAATCTGGGAGAAATTCACCGAAGGTTAAGTGAGCTAGGGCTCGATAAAGACAATCACGTAAATTTTCACATCTAGAAAAATTCTCTCCCATAGAGATAACACGTCATAGCGAAGATACAGAAAGATGTACATATGACCTTTGCCCCCACTTTGCACAGACAAGATGGCATCTGAGCAAAAAGTGGTTATTTTGTGAAATGATCCTTGTAACATGGTTTTTGCGTGTGCAAAATATGGGAAAGATAGGACATGTATTCACCAAGATACAGGATGAAACATTTATGACCTTTGACCCTAATTTACATACCGAAGATGGTGTCTGCTCAAGTAGTTGTTATTTTATGAAATAATTAACGTGACATGAACTAAACGTGTGCCAAAGATGGGGGTGATAGGGCCTGTTTTTCTTGAGTTATTGCAAAGAAAGTTGCAGAAAGAAAGAAATATCTCAATACATCGAAAATAAGCTTGAATTTCAACCAAACGTTTTGACGTGATCCCGACATCGTATGAAGAAATGAAGGGCACACTTACGATAGCGTAAAGTCTCAGCTACAACATATTAAAATCTGGGAGAAATTCACCGAAGGGTAAGTGAGATAGTGCTCGAGAAAGATAGTCGTGTCAAATTTCATTTCCAGAAAAACTGCACTCCCATAGAGATAACACGTAAACTGGTCAAATTTGACAAGATTACATTCAATCCATTTTTACGAGGTGATGCTGTCATCCAATTAAATTTTTGTGATTTATGTTTGAAAGAACATTAAATAAGCTACAACATACTGAAATTTGGGTGAAAATTGACAAAGTATTAATGAGATACGCTTGAATAAACTTGAAATCTGATGACGTCATTTTGAAAATTTACTTTTTTTTACTTTATTAAGAAATTTGATATCTTTTAATCATTTTGCCAGCATTGCCACCCCATGAAATGACATGTAAAACTCATCAGCTTTCAAAATATGTAAAGAAAATGGGGGGTCACCGTCCATCCTGACGAGTAAAATCGGATTTGAAATTAGCGTTTTTTTGGTATAGTTGCACTGTATATCGCCATTGACGCGCGCGCGGAATTTCAACTTTGACGGGCCCGTATGACGTCATATTGAGTCGGATTGACTTGAAACTTGGTAGAAATATTCCTTGACATTTTAGACATCCGATCCGTGTAAAAAAACGGGATATTTTCATCGCATATGAGCTTTGCGTGCGTATATGCGCGCGCGCGTACGCGTCCGTCGATTTTTTCTGAAATACTCCAAATGACCTGAAACGTGTGCAAAACAATTTTGAGCTCGATTGGAGCATATTAAAATTTCAACGCGCGCGTACGCGCTCGTTTACCAGGGTCGCGATGAAATTTTATTAAATATATCGATAGAACTTGACTTGAACTATATAATATGTAAATTTCATTGAGAAATTCCATTTCATTAATGAGATACGAATGTGAACGTGATTTCAGATAATGACGTCATAGTGACGTCATGGTTGACTGATCACAATGATACATTAGATCTGTCGTTCTTATGACGTGATACATATATGGTATAAGTTTAAAAGTCATAGGTGAATGACTTTTTGAGTTAATCGCTGCACAACATTTGAGGAGAAAGAAATAAAGAAGAAAGATTCAGTACAGATACAATAGGTGATCCGAGAGGATACTCGGATCACCTAACAAAGAATCCGTACAGATACAGAAGGTGATCCGAGAGGATACTCGGATCACCTAACTAGAGATTGTAATTTGTCATCACTGACAAATTAAGGTGATCCGATCTTTTTTTTAATCAATGATTCGAGTCCTGATACTGCAAAGTCTCAGCTACAACATATTAAAATCTGAGAGAAATTCACCGAAGCATAAGTAAGATAGTGCTCGATAAAGAGAGTCATGTCAATTTTCACATCTAAAAAATTCCCTCCCATAGAGATAACACGTCATAGCAAAGATAGAAAAAGAAGTACATATGACCTTTGACCCCACTTTGCACAGACAAGATGGCATCTGAGCAAAAAGTGGTTATTTTATGAAATGATCCCTGTAACATGGTCTTTACGTGTGCAAAATATGGGAAAGATAGGACATGTATTCACCAAGACACAGGATGAAACATCTATGACCTTTGACCCTAATTTACATACCCAAGATGGCGTCTGATCAAGTAGTTGTTATTTTATGAAATAATTTTCGTGACATGAACTAAACATGTGCAAAATATGAAGGTGATAGGGGCTTTTTTTCTTGAGTTATTGCAAAGAAAGTTGCAAAAAGAAAGAAATATTTCAATAATCGAAGATAAACTTTAATTTCAACCAAGTTTTTTCACGTGATCCCGACAACGTATGAAATAACGAAGGGCACACTTACGATAGCCCTACATCTCAGCTACAACATATTAAAATCTTAGACAAATTCACCGAAGCATAAGTGAGCTAGTGCTCGATAAAGATAGTCATTTCATTTTTCATTTCCATAAAAATTGCACTCCCATAGAGATTACACGTAAACTGGTCAAATTTGACAAGGTTACCTTCAATCCATTTTTTCGAGGTGATGTCGTCATCAAATCAAAATTGTTTAATTACATTTATGAAAGAGCATTTCATAAGCTACAACATATTGAAATTTGGGTGAAAATTGGCAAAGGATTAGTGAGATACGCTCGAGTAAACTTGAAATTTGATGACGTCATTTTGAAAATTTACTTTTTTTACTTTATTAAGAAATTTGATATCTTTTAATCATTTTATCAGCATAGCCAGCCCATGAAATGACATGTACAACTCATCACCTTTCAGAATATGTAAAGAAAATGGGGGGTCACCGTCCATCCTGACGAGTAAAATCCGATTTAAAATTGGCGGTTTTTTGGCATAGTTGCACTGTGTATCCCCATTGACGCACGCGCGGAATTTTGAATTTGACGGGCCCGTATGACGTCATATTGAGTCGGATCGACTTGAAACTTGGTAGAAATATTCCTTGAAATTTCGGACATCCGATCCGTGTAAAAAAATTGAAAATTTCTATTTCATATTAGCTGTGCGTGCGGATATGTGCGCGCGCGTACGCGTCCGTCCAATTTTTTCAATTTTTCAAAAAATGCTCCAAATGGTCTGAAACGTGTGCAAAAAAAGTTTGAGCTGGATTTGAGCATACAAATATTTCAACGCGCGCGTACGCGCGCGTTTTGAAATAAAAATGAATTTTGAGAATATGAGTAGAATGCGCTTGACTTGAAATATATGTGACGTAAATTTCATTGAAATATTCCATTCCATTAATGAGATATGCATGAAAATGTGTTTTCATATAATGACGTCATAGTGACGTCATGGTCGACTGATCACTATGATTTTACTTGCGCTGTCGTCTTTGCGACATGATACATATATGGTATAAGTCTGACATTGAGAGGCAATGCACTTTTTGAGCTAACCTCTGCACAACTTTTGAGGAGAAATAAAGAAGAAGAAAAAGAAGAACTAGAGATTGTAATTTGTCATCACTGACAAATTAAGGTGATCCGATTTTTTTTATCAATGATTCGAGTCCTGATACTGCAAAGTCTCAGCTACAACATATCAAAATCTGAGAGAAATTCACCGAAGCATAAGTAAGATAGTGCTCGATAAAGAGAGTCATGTCAATTTTCACATCTAAAAAATTCCCTCCCATAGAGATAACACGTCATAGCGAACATAGAAAAAGAAGTACATATGACCTTTGACCCCACTTTGCACAGACAAGATGGCATCTGAGCAAAAAGTGGTTATTTTATGAAATGATCCCTGTAACATGGATTTTACGTGTGCAAAATATGGGAAAGATAGGTCATGTATTCACCAAGATACAGGATGAAACATTTATGACCTTTGACCCTAATTTACATACCCAAGATGGCGTCTGATCAAGTAGTTGTTATTTTATGAAATAATGTTCGTGACATGAACTAAACATGTGCAAAATATGGTGGTGATAGGGTATGTTTTTCTTGAGTTATTGCACATAAAGTTGCAAAAAGAAAGGAATATCTCAATACATCGAAGATAAACTTTAATTTCAACCAAGTTTTTTCACGTGATCCCGACAACGTATGAAAAAACAAAGGGCACACTTACGATAGCCCTACGTCTCAGCTACAACATATTAAAACCTTTGAGAAATTCACTAAAGCATAAGTGAGCTAGTGCTCGATAAAGATAGTCATGTCAATTTTCATTTCCATAAAAATTGCACTCCCATAGAGATTACACGTAAACTGGTCAAATTTGACAAGGTTACCTTCAATCCATTTTTTCGAGGTGATGTCGTCATCTAATGAAAATTGTGTATTTAATTTATGAAAGAGCATTTCATAAGCTACAACATATTGAAATTTGGGTGAAAATTGGCAAAGGATAAGTGAGATACGCTCGAGTAAACTTGAAATTTGATGACGTCATTTTGAAAATTTACTTTTTTTACTTTATTAAGAAATTTGATATCTTTTAATCATTTTTTCAGCATCGCCAACCCATGAAATGACATATACAACTCATCAGCTTTCAGAATATGTAAAGGAAATGGGGGGTCACCGTCCATCCTGACGAGTAAAATCGGATTTAAGATTTGCGGTTTTTTGGCATAGTTGCACTGTCTATCGCCATTGACGCGCGCGCGGAATTTCAACTTTGACGGGCCCGTATGACGTCATATTGAGTCGGATTGACTTGAAACTTGGTAGAAATATTCCTTCACATTTCAGACATCTGATCACAGTGAAAAAAATGGGAAATTTCGATTGCATATGAGCTGTGCGTGCGTATATGCGCGCGCGCGTACGCGTCCGTCCGATTTTTTCATTTTTTCAAAAAATGCTCTAAATGGTCTGAAACGTGTGCAAAAAAATTTTGGGCTTGATTGGAGCATACAAATATTTCAACGCGCGCGTACGCGCACGTTTTAAGAGAAAATATAAATTTTGACAATATGAATAGAATTCGCTTGACTTGAAATATATGTGACGTAAATTTCATTTAAAAATTCCATCCCATTAATGAGATATGATTGAGAATGTGTTTTCATATAATGACGTCATAGTGACGTCACGGTCAACTGATCACAATGATTTTACTTGATCTGTCGTCTTTGGGACACGATACATACATGGTATAAGTTTGAACTTGATAGGCATAGCACTTTCTGAGCTAACCTCTGCACAACTTTTGAGGAGAAATAAAGAAAGAAACAAAGAAAGAAGAATAAAGAATCAGTACAGATACAGAAGGTGATCCGAGAGGATACTCGGATCACCTAACTAGAGATTGTAATTTGTCATTACTGACAAATTAAGGTGATCCGATTTTTTTTAATCAATGATTCGAGTCCTGATCGCAATAAGCATGACCATACAGGTTTCAACTCTGTTTACAGACGTTGGCCGTGTGATGTTTGGAGTCTCATTTAGAAAAGGGAGTCATATCTGCCATCTTTGGTACCAAATTCTGTATACACTAGATAACGAAGATACAGCAACAAATACATATGACCTTTGACCCACCTTTGCACTCCCAGATTGCATCTGATGAAATAGTGGTTATTTTGTGAAATGATTCTCGCGACATCGTCTATACGTGTGAAAAATAAGGGAAAGATAGGACAGGTATTCACTCAGATACAAGATGAAACATTTATGACCTTTGACCCTAATTTACATACCCAAGATGTTGTCCGATCTAGTAGTTGTTATTTTATGAAATAATGTACGAGACATGAACTAAACATGTGCAAAATATGGGGGTGATAGGGCGTGTTTTTCTTGAGTTATTGCAAAGAAAGTTGCAGAAAGAAAGAAATATCTCAATACATAGAAGATAAGCTTTAAATTCAACCAATTTTTTATCGTAATCCCGACATCGTATGAAAAAACGAAGGCAACAAAACGATAGCGCAAAGTCTCAGCTACAACATATTAAAATCTGGGAGAAATTCACGGAAGGGTAAGTGAGCTAGTGCTCGATAAAGACAATCATGTCAATTTTCATATGAAAGAAAATTCCCTCCCATAGAGATAACACGTCATCACGAAGATACAAAAAGAAGTACATATAACCTTTGACCTCAATTTGCACAGACAAGATGGCATCTGAGTAAAAAGTAGTTATTTTGTGAAATGATCCTTGTAACATGGTCTTTGCATGTGCAAAATATGGGACAGATAGGACATGTATTTACTAAGATACAGGATGAAACACTTATGACCTTTGACCCTAATTTACATACCCAAGATGGTGTCTGATCAAGTAGTTGTTATTTTATGAAATAATTCACGTGACATGAACTAAACATGTGCAAAATATAGAAGTGATAGAGGCTGTTTTTCTTGAGTTATTGCAAAGAAAGTTGCAGAAAGAAAGAAATATCTCAATACATCGAAGATAAGCCTGAATTTCAACCCAATTTTTTGACGTGATTCTGACATCGTATGAAAAAACAAAGGGCACACTTACGGTAGCGTAAAGTCTCAGCTACAACATATTAAAATCTGGGAGAAATTTACCGAAGCTTAAGTGAGCTAGTGCTCGATAAAGATAGTCATGTCAATTTTCATTTCCAGAAAAACTGCACTCCCATAGAGATAACACGTAAACTGGTCAAATTTGACAAGATTACTTTCAATCCATTTTTACGAGGTGATACCGTTATCCAATCAAATTATTGTAATTTCATGTTTCAAAGAACATTAAATAAGCTACCTCATACTGAAATCTGGGTGAGAATTGACAAAGGACTAGTGAGATACGCTCGAATGAACTTGAAATTTGATGACGTCATTTTGAAAATTTACTTTTTTTACTTTATTAAGAAATTTGATATCTTTTAATCATTTTGTCAGCATTGCCACCCCATGAAATGACATGTACAACTCATCAGCTTTCAAAATATGTACAGAAAATGGGGGGTCACCGTCCATCCTGACGAGTAAAATCGGATTTAAGATTGTCATTTTTTTGGCATAGTTGCACTGTATATCGCCATTGACGCGCGCGCGGAATTTCAACTTTGACGGCCCCGTATGACGTCATATTGAGTCGTATTGACTTGAAACTTGGTAGACATATTCCTTGACATTTCAGGCAGCCGATAAGTGTGAAAAAACGGGAAATTTCTATTGCATATGAGCTGTGCGTGCGTATATGAGCGCGCGCGTACGCGTCCGTCCAAATTTTTCAATTTTTCAAAAAATGCTCCAAATGGTCTGAAACGTGTGCAAAAAAAATTTGAGCTCGATTTGAGCATACAAATATTTCAACGCGCGCGTACGCGCACGTTTTAAGGTATAGATGAATTTTGAGAATATGAGTAGAATGCACCTGACCTGAAATATATGTGACGTAAATTTCATTGAAAAAATCCATTCCATTAATGAGATATGATTGAGAATGTGTTTTCATATAATGACGTCATAGTGACGTCACGGTCGACTGATCACCATGATTTTAGTTCGATTGCCGTCTTTGGGAGACGATACATATATGGTATAAGTTTGACATTGAAAGGCAATGCACTTTCTGAGCTAACCTCTGCACAAATTTTGTCCAGAAACAAAGAAAGAAAGATTCCGTACAGATACAGAAGGTGATCCGAGAGGATACTCGGATCACCTAACTAGACTTGGAATTTGTCAAGACTGACAAATTAGGTGATCCGATTTGTTTTAATCGATGATTCGAGTCCTGATCGCAATAGGCATGACCATATAGGTTTCATCTGTGTTTAGAGACATTGGCCGTGTAATGTTTGGATTCCCAATTAGAAAAGAGAGTCAGGTCTGCCATCTTTGGTACCAAATTCGGTATACACTATAACGAAGATACAGAATGAAGTATATTTGACCATTGACCCAACTTTGCACAGCCAAGATGGCATCTGAGCAAAAAGTGGTTATTTTGTGAAATGATTCTTGTAACATGGTCTTTGCGTGTGGAAAATATGGGAAAGATAGGACATGTATTCACCAAGATACAGGTTGAAACATTTATGACCTTTGACCCTAATTTACATACCCAAGATGGTGTCTGATCAAGTAGTTGTTATTTTATGAAATAATGTACGTGACATGAACTAAACATGTGCAAAATATGGGCGTGATAGGGGCTGATTTTCTTGACTTATTGCAAAGAAAGTTGCAGAAAGAAAGAAATATCTCAATACATCGAAGATAAGTTTGATTTCAACCAAGTTTTTTGATGTGATCTCGGCATCTTATGAAAAATTGTAGAAATATTAACGATAGCCCAAAGTCTCAGCTACAACATATTAAAATCTGGGAGAAATTCACCGAAGAGTAAGTGAACTAGTGCTCAATAAAGACCGTCATGTCAATTTTCATTTCCAGAAAAATTCCCTCCCATAGAGATAACACGTAAACTGGTTAAATTTGACAAGGTTACATTATATCTATTTTCACGAGGTGAAGACATCATCCGATTAAAACTTTGATTGAACCAAACTTAAAGAGTATTACATTGGCTACAACATACTAAAATCTGGAAGAAATTCACCGAAGGGTAATTGAGCTAGTCGTTGATAAAGACAATCATGTCAATTTTCACATCTAGAAAAATTCCCTCCCATAGAGATAACACGTCATAATGAAGATAAAGAAAGAAGTACATATGACCTTTGACCCTACTTTGCACAGACAAGATGGCGTCTGAGCAAAAAGTAGTTATTTTGTGAAACGATCCTTGTAACATGGTCTTTACGTGTGCAAAATATGGGAAAGATGAGACATGTATTCACCAAGATACAGGATGAAACATTTTTGACCTTTGACCCTAATTTACATACCCAAGAAGGTGCCCGATCAAGTAGTTGTTATTTTATGAAATAATGTACGTGACATAAACTAAACATGTGCAAAATATTGGGCTGATAGAGCTTGTTTTTCTTGAGTTATTGCAAAGAAAGTTGCAGAAAGAAAGGAATATGAAAATACATGGAAGATAAGCTTTAATTTCAACCAAGTTTTTGGGCATGATGCCGACTCCGTATGAAAAAACGAAGGGCACACTTACGATAGCCCAAAGTCTCAGCTACAACATACTAAAATATGGGAGAAATTCACCGAAGCATAAGTGAGCTAGTGCTCGATAAAGATAGTCATGTCAGTTTTCATTTCCAGAAAAACTGCACTCCCATAGAGATAACACGTAAACTGGTCAAATTTAACAATGTTACATTTAATCCCTTTTTACGAGGTGATGCCGTCATCTAATCAAATTGTTGTTATTATATATCTGAAAGACCATTTAATAAGCTACAACATATTGAAATTTCAACGAAAATCAACTAAAGAATAAGTGAGATATGCTTGAATGAACTTGAAATTTGATGACGTCATTTTGAAAATTTACTTTTTTTACTTTATTAAGAAATTTGATACCTTTTAATCATTTTTTCAGCATTGCCACCCCATGAAATAACATGTACAACTCATCAGCTTTCAGAATATGTAAAGAAAATGGGGGGTCACCGTCCATCCTGACGAGTAAAATTGGATTTAAAATTGGTAGTTTTTTGGCATTGTTGCACTGTATATCGCCATTGACGCGCGCGCGGAATTTCAACTTTGACGGGCCCGTATGACGTCATATTGAGTCCGATTGACTTGAAACTTGGTAGAAATATTCCTTGATCTTTCAGGTATCGGATCAAAGTGAAAAAACGGGAAATTTCTATTGCATATGAGCTGTGCGTGCGTATATGCGCGCGCGCGTACGCGTCCGTCCAATTTTTTCAATTTTTCAAAAAATGCTCCAAATGGTCTGAAACGTGTGCAAAAAAAATTTGAGCTCGATTTGAGCATACAAATATTTCAACGCGCGCGTACGCGCACTTTTTAATAATAGATTTAAATTTTGATAATATGAGTAGAATGCGCTTGACTTGAAATATATGTGACGTAAATTTCATTGAAAAATTCCATTCCATTAATGAGATATGATTGAGAATGTGTTTTCATATAATGACGTCATAGTGACGTCACGGTCGACTGATCACTTTGATTTTAGTTCGATTGCCGTCTTTGGGAGACGATACATATATGGTTTAAGTTTGAAATTGATAGGAAGAGGACTTTCTGAGCTAATCGATACACAACTTTTGGGGAGAAATAAGAAGAACTAGAGATTGTAATTTGTCATCACTGACAAATTAAGGTGATCCGATTTTTTTTTTATCAATGATTCGAGTCCTGATCGCAATAGGCATGACCATACAAGTTTCATCTGTGTTTAGAGACATTGGTCGTGTGATGTTTGCATTCTCATTTAGAAAAGGGAGTCATATCTGCCATCTTTGGTACCAAATTCTGTATACACTGAATAACGAAGATACAGCAATGAATACATATGACCTTTGACCCACCTTTGCACTCCCAGATTGCATCTGATGAAATAGTGGTTATTTTGTGAAATGATTCTCGCGACATCGTCTATACGTATGAAAAATAAGGGAAAGATTGGACAGGTATTCACTCAGATACAAGATGAAACATTTATGACCTTTGACCCTAATTTACATACCCAAGATGTTGTCCGATCTAGTAGTTGTTATTTTATGAAATAATGTACGAGACATGAACTAAACATGTGCAAAATATGGGGGTGATAGGGCGTGTTTTTCTTGAGTTATTGCAAAGAAAGTTGCAGAAAGAAAGAAATATCTCAATACATAGAAGATAAGCTTTAAATTCAACCAATTTTTTATCGTAATCCCGACATCGTATGAAAAAACGAAGGCAACAAAACGATAGCGCAAAGTCTCAGCTACAACATATTAAAATCTGGGAGAAATTCACGGAAGGGTAAGTGAGCTAGTGCTCGATAAAGACAATCATGTCAATTTTCATATGAAAGAAAATTCCCTCCCATAGAGATAACACGTCATCACGAAGATACAAAAAGAAGTACATATAACCTTTGACCTCAATTTGCACAGACAAGATGGCATCTGAGTAAAAAGTAGTTATTTTGTGAAATGATCCTTGTAACATGGTCTTTGCATGTGCAAAATATGGGACAGATAGGACATGTATTTACTAAGATACAGGATGAAACACTTATGACCTTTGACCCTAATTTACATACCCAAGATGGTGTCTGATCAAGTAGTTGTTATTTTATGAAATAATTCACGTGACATGAACTAAACATGTGCAAAATATAGAAGTGATAGAGGCTGTTTTTCTTGAGTTATTGCAAAGAAAGTTGCAGAAAGAAAGAAATATCTCAATACATCGAAGATAAGCCTGAATTTCAACCCAATTTTTTGACGTGATTCTGACATCGTATGAAAAAACAAAGGGCACACTTACGGTAGCGTAAAGTCTCAGCTACAACATATTAAAATCTGGGAGAAATTTACCGAAGCTTAAGTGAGCTAGTGCTCGATAAAGATAGTCATGTCAATTTTCATTTCCAGAAAAACTGCACTCCCATAGAGATAACACGTAAACTGGTCAAATTTGACAAGATTACTTTCAATCCATTTTTACGAGGTGATACCGTTATCCAATCAAATTATTGTAATTTCATGTTTCAAAGAACATTAAATAAGCTACCTCATACTGAAATCTGGGTGAAAATTGACAAAGGACTAGTGAGATACGCTCGAATGAACTTGAAATTTGATGACGTCATTTTGAAAATTTACTTTTTTTACTTTATTAAGAAATTTGATATCTTTTAATCATTTTGTCAGCATTGCCACCCCATGAAATGACATGTACAACTCATCAGCTTTCAAAATATGTACAGAAAATGGGGGGTCACCGTCCATCCTGACGAGTAAAATCGGATTTAAGATTGTCATTTTTTTGGCATAGTTGCACTGTATATCGCCATTGACGCGCGCGCGGAATTTCAACTTTGACGGCCCCGTATGACGTCATATTGAGTCGGATTGACTTGAAACTTGGTAGACATATTCCTTGACATTTCAGGCAGCTGATAAGTGTGAAAAAACGGGAAATTTCTATTGCATATGAGCTGTGCGTGCGTATATGAGCGCGCGCGTACGCGTCCGTCCAAATTTTTCAATTTTTCAAAAAATGCTCCAAATGGTCTGAAACGTGTGCAAAAAAAATTTGAGCTCGATTTGAGCATACAAATATTTCAACGCGCGCGTACGCGCACGTTTTAAGGTATAGATGAATTTTGAGAATATGAGTAGAATGCACCTGACCTGAAATATATGTGACGTAAATTTCATTGAAAAAATCCATTCCATTAATGAGATATGATTGAGAATGTGTTTTCATATAATGACGTCATAGTGACGTCACGGTCGACTGATCACCATGATTTTAGTTCGATTGCCGTCTTTGGGAGACGATACATATATGGTATAAGTTTGACATTGAAAGGCAATGCACTTTCTGAGCTAACCTCTGCACAAATTTTGTCCAGAAACAAAGAAAGAAAGATTCCGTACAGATACAGAAGGTGATCCGAGAGGATACTCGGATCACCTAACTAGAGATTGTAATTTGTCATCACTGACAAATTAAGGTGATCCGATCTTTTTTTTTAATCAATGATTCGAGTCCTGATACTGCAAAGTCTCAGCTACAACATATCAAAATCTGAGAGAAATTCACCGAAGCATAAGTAAGATAGTGCTCGATAAAGAGAGTCATGTCAATTTTCACATCTAAAAAATTCCCTCCCATAGAGATAACACGTCATAGCAAAGATAGAAAAAGAAGTACATATGACCTTTGACCCCACTTTGCACAGACAAGATGGCATCTGAGCAAAAAGTGGTTATTTTATGAAATGATCCCTGTAACATGGTCTTTACATGTGCAAAATATGGGAAAGATAGGACATGTATTCACCAAGATACAGGATGAAACATCTATGACCTTTGACCCTAATTTACATACCCAAGATGGCGTCTGATCAAGTAGTTGTGATTTTATGAAATAATTTTCGTGACATGAACTAAACATGTGCAAAATATGAAGGTGATAGGGGCTGTTTTTCTTGAGTTATTGCAAAGAAAGTTGCAAAAAGAAAGAAATATTTCAATACATCGAAGATAAACTTTAATTTCAACCAAGTTTTTTTACGTGATCCCGACAACGTATGAAAAAACGAAGGGCACACTTACGATAGCCCTACATCTCAGCTACAACATATTAAAATCTTAGAGAAATTCACCGAAGCATAAGTGAGCTAGTGCTCGATAAAAATAGTCATGTCAATTTTCATTTCCATAAAAATTGCACTCCCATAGAGATTACACGTAAACTGGTCAAATTTGACAAGGTTACCTTCAATCCATTTTTTTGAGGTGATGTCGTCATCAAATCAAAATTGTTTAATTACATTTATGAAAGAACATTTCATAAGCTACAATATATTGAAATTTGGGTGAAAATTGGCAAAGGATTAGTGAGATACGCTCGAGTAAACTTGAAATTTGATGACGTCATTTTGAAAATTTACTTTTTTTACTTTATTAAGAAATTTGATATCTTTTAATCATTTTATCAGCATAGCCAGCCCATGAAATGACATGTACAACTCATCACCTTTCAGAATATGTAAAGAAAATGGGGGGTCACCGTCCATCCTGACGTGTAAAATCCGATTTAAAATTGGCGGTTTTTTGGCATAGTTGCACTGTGTATCAACATTGACGCACGCGCGGAATTTTGAATTTGACGGGCCCGTATGACGTCATATTGAGTCGGATCGACTTGAAACTTGGTAGAAATATTCCTTGAAATTTCGGACATCCGATCCGTGTAAAAAAATTGAAAATTTCTATTTCATATTAGCTGTGCGTGCGTATATGTGCGCGCGCGTACGCGTCCGTCCAATTTTTTCAATTTTGAAAAAATGCTCCAAATGGTCTGAAACGTGTGCAAAAAAAATTTGAGCTGGATTTGAGCATACAAATATTTCAACGCGCGCGTACGCGCGCGTTTTGAGATAAATATGAATTTTGAGAATATGAGTAGAATGCGCTTGACTTGAAATATATGTGACGTAAATTTCATTGAAATATTCCATTCCATTAATGAGATATGATTGAAAATGTGTTTTCATATAATGACGTCATAGTGACGTCACGGTCGACTGATCACTACGATTTTACTTGACCCGTCGTCTTTGGGACATGATACATATATGGTATAATTTTGGCATTGATAGGAAGAGGACTTTCTGAGCTAACCGATACACAAATTTTGTCCAGAAATAAAGAAGAAGAAGAAGGAAAACTAGAGATTGTAATTTGTCATCACTGACAAATTAAGGTGATCCGATTTTTTTTTTTTAATCAATGATTCGAGTCCTGATCGTAATAGGCATGACAATACAAGTTTCATCTGTGTTTAGAGACATTGGCCGTGTGAGGTTTGGATTCTCATTTAGAAAAGGGAGTCATATCTGCCATCTTTGGTACCAATTCTGTATACACTGAATAACGAAGATACAGCAACGAATACATATGACCTTTGACCCACCTTTACACTCCCAAGATGGCATCTGAGGAAAGAGTGGTTATTTTGTGAAATGATTCTTGCGACATCGTCTATATTCGTGTGCAAAATATGGCAACGATAGGACAGGTATTCACCAAGATGCAAAATGCAAAGTCTTAGGTACAACATAAAATCTGGGAGAAATTCACCGAAGGGTAAGTGAGAGCTAGTGCTCGATAAAGAAAAGCATGTCGATTTTCACATTAAAAAAAAATCCCTCCCATAGAGATAACACGTCATAACGAAAATACAGAAAGAAGTACATATGACCTTTGACCTCACTTTGCACACCCAAGATGGCGTCTGAGCAAAAAGTGGTTATTTTGTGAAATGATCCTTGTTACATGGTCTTTGTGTGTGCAAAATATGGGAAAGATAGGACATGTATTCACCAAGATACAGGATGAAACATTTATGACCTTTGACCCTAATTTACATACCCAAGATGGTGTCTGATCAAGTAGTTGTTATTTTATGAAATAATGTACGTGACATGTACTAAACATGTGCAAAATATGGGATTGATAGCCATTGTTGTTGTTCATCTATTGCACAGAAAGTAGTAGAAAGAAAGAAAAATAAAGAAAAAAATATGTTATTTTATAGAAATTTGAAGGAGAAGCATAAAAAATCAGAAAAAGATAAAGTTAGGAAGGGAGATTAAGACTAACTAAAGAAAAAGAAGAAAAAAAGTGTTTAAAAAAATGAAAAAAAATATTGGCAGGGGTGAGCCTCGAACCAGGGACCTTAGGATTACGAGTCGGATGCGCTATGCAATGACCTATTTCATGCTCCATAGGCCCTGTGTATTAAGCAAAATGACGCTGCATCGAAGCCACGTGCCATTTTCAACCAAGTTTTTCGACGTGATGCCGACGTCGTATGAAAAAATGAAGGGCACACTTACGATAGCCCAAAGTCTCAGCTACAACATACTAAAATCTGGGAAAAATTCACCGAAGCAAAAGTGAGCTAGTGCTCGAAAAAGAGAGTCATGTCAATTTTCACTGCCAGAAAAACTGCTCTCCCATAGAGATAACACGTAAACTGGTCAAATTCTACAAGGATACATTCAATCCATTTTTACGAGGCGATGACGTCATCCAATCAAAATGTTGTTTTTACATTAATGAAAGAACATTTCATAAGCTACAACATACTGAAATATGGGAGAAAATTGGCAGTGGATAAGTGAGATACGCTCGAGTAAACTTGTAATTTGATGACGTCATTTTGAAAATTTACTTTTTTTACTTTATTAAGAAATTTGATATCTTTTAATCATTTTGCCAGCATCGCCAACCCATGAAATAACATTTCCAACTCATCAGCTTTCAGAATATGTAAAGAAAATGGGGGGTCACCGTCCATCCTGACGAGTAAAATCGGATTTAAAATTGGCGTTTTTTTGGCATCGTTGCACTGTATATCGCCATTGACGCGCGCGCGGAATTTCATCTTTGACGGGCCCGTATGACGTCATATTGAGTCGGATTGACTTGAAACTTGGTAGAAATATTCCTTGACATTTTAGGTATCCGATAAGTGTAAAAAAACGGGAAATTTCTATTGCATATGAGCTGTGTGTGCGAATATGTGCGCGCGCGTACGCGTCCGTCCAATTTTTTCAATTTTTCAAAAAATGCTCCAAATGGTCTGAAACGTGTGCAAAAAAAATTTGAGCTCGATTTAAGCATACAAATATTTCAACGCGCGCGTACGCGCACGTTTTAAGAGAAAATATGAATTTTGAGAATATGAGTGAAATTTGCATAACTTGAAATGTATGTGACGTAAATTTCATTGAAAAATTCCATTCCATTAATGAGATATGAATGAAAATGTGTTTTCATATAATGACGTCATAGTGACGTCACGGTTGACTGATCACAATGATACATTAGATTTGTCGTCTTTGGGACATGATACATATATGGTATGAGTTTGGAATTGATACTCTGAGAACTTTTTGAGTAAGTAGATACACAACTTTTGTCCAGAAATAAGAAGAAGAACCAACAAAGAATCCGTACAGATACAGAAGGTGATCCGAGAGGATACTCGGATCACCTAACAAAGAATCAGTACAGATACAGAAGGTGATCCGAGAGGATACTCGGATCACCTAACTAGAGATTGTAATTTGTCATTACTGACAAATTAAGGTGATCCGATTTTTTTTTTAATCAATGATTCGAATCCTGATGACCATACAGGTTTCATCTGTGTTTAGAGACATTGGCCGTGTGATGTTTGGATTCTCATTTAGAAAAGGAAGTCATATCTGCCATCTTTGGTACCAAATTCTGTATACACTAGATAACGAAGATACAGCAACAAATACACATGACCTTTGACCCACCTTTACACTCCCAAGATGGCATCTGAGGAAAAAGTGGTTATTTTGTGAAATGATTCTTGCGACATCGTCTATACGTGTGCAAAATATGGGAAAGATAGGACAGGTATTCACCAAGATACTAGATAAAAAATGTATGACCTATGACCCTAATTTGCATACCCAAGATGTTGTCAGATCAAATCGTTATTTTATGAAATAATGTACGTGACATGAACTAAACATGTGCCAAAGATAGGGGTGATAGGGCCTGTTTTTTCTTGAGTTATTGCAAAGACAGTTGCAGAAAGAAAGAAATATGAAAATACATCGAAGATAAGCTTTCATTTCCACCAAGTTTTTTGACGTGATGCCGACGTCATATGAAAAAGTGGAGGGCACATGACGATAGCCCAAAGTCTCAGCTACAACATATCAAAATCTGGGAGAAATTCACCGAAGGTTAAGTGAGCTAGGGCTCGATAAAGACAATCACGTCAATTTTCACATCTAGAAAAATTCTCTCCCATAGAGATAGCACGTCATAGCGAAGATACAGAAAGATGTACATATGACCTTTGCCCCCACTTTGCACAGACAAGATGGCATCTGAGCAAAAAGTGGTTATTTTGTGAAATGATCCTTGTAATATGGTCTTTGCGTGTGCAAAATATGGGAAAGATAGGACAGGTATTCACCAAGATACAGGATGAAACATTTATGACCCTTGACCCTAATTTACATACCCAAGATGGTGTCCGATCAAGTAGTTGTAATTTTATGAAATAATGTACGTGACATGAATTAAACGTGTGCCAAAGATGGGGGTGATAGGGCCTGTTTTTCTTGAGTTATTGCAAAGAAAGTTGCAGAAAGAAAGAAATATGAAAATACATCGAAGATAAGCTTTCATTTCCACCAAGTTTTTTACATGATGCCGACATTGTATGAAAAACTGCAGGGCACATAACGATAACCTAAAGTCTCAGCTACAACATATTAAAATCTGGGAGAAATTCACCGAAGGTTAAGTGAGCTAGAGCTCGATAAAGACAATCACGTCAATTTTCACATCTAGAAAAATTCTCTCCCATAGAGATAACACGTCATAGCGAAGATACAGAAAGATGTACATATGACCTTTGCCCCCACTTTGCACAGACAAGATGGCATCTGAGCAAAAAGTGGTTATTTTGTGAAATGATCCTTGTAACATGGTTTTGCGTGTGCAAAATATGGGAAAGATAGGACATGTATTCACCAAGATACAGGATGAAACATTTATGACCTTTGACCCTAATTTACATACCAAAGATGGTGTCTGCTGAAGTAGTTGTTATTTTATGAAATAATTAACGTGACATGAACTAAACGTGTGCCAAAGATGGGGGTGATAGGGCCTGTTTTTCTTGAGTTATTGCAAAGAAAGTTGCAGAAAGAAAGAAATATCTCAATACATCGAAAGTAAGCTTGAATTTCAACCAAACGTTTTGACGTGATCCCGACATCGTATGAAGAAATGAAGGGCACACTTACGATAGCGTAAACTCTCAGCTACAAGATATTAAAATCTGGGAGAAATTCACTGAAGGGTAAGTGAGCTAGTGCTCGAGAAAGATAGTCGTGTCAAATTTCATTTCCAGAAAAACTGCACTCCCATAGAGATAACACGTAAACTGGTCAAATTTGACAAGATTACATTCAATCCATTTTTACGAGGTGATGCTGTCATCCAATTAAATTTTTGTAAGTTTATGTTTGAAAGAACATTAAATAAGCTACAACATACTGAAATTTGGGTGAAAATTGACAAAGTATTAATGAGATACGCTTGAATAAAGTTGATATTTGATGACGTCATTTTGAAAATTTACTTTTTTTACTTTATTAAGAAATTTGATATCTTTTAATCATTTTGCCAGCATTGCCACCCCATAAAATGACATGTACAACTCATCAGCTTTCAAAATATGTAAAGAAAATGGGGGGTCACCGTCCATCCTGACGAGTAAAATCGGATTTAAAAATGGCGATTTTTGGGCATAGTTGCACTGTATATCACCATTAACGCGCGCGCGGAATTTCAACTTTGACGAGCCCGTATGATGTCATATTGAGACGGATTGACTTGAAACTTGGTAGAAATATTCCTTGACACTTCAGACATCCGATCCGTGTGAAAAAACGGGATATTTTCGTCGCATATGAGCTTTGCACGCGTATATGCGCGCGCGCGTACGCGTCCGTCGATTTTTTCTGAAATACTCCAAATGACCTGAAACGTATGCAAAACAATTTTGAGCTCGATTGGAGCACGTTAAAATTTCAACGCGCGCGTACGCGCTCGTTTACCAGGGTCGCGATGAAATTTTATTAAATATATCGATAGAACTTGACTTGAACTATATGATATGTAAATTTCATTGAGAAATTCCATTTCATCAATGAGATACGAATGTGAACGTGATTTCAGATAATGACGTCATAGTGACGTCATGGTTGACTGATCACAATGATACATTAGATCTGTCGTTCTTATGACGTGATACATATATGGTATAAGTTTAAAAGTGATAGGTGAATGACTTTTTGAGTTAATCGCTGCACAACATTTGAGGAGAAAGAAATAAAGAAGAAAGATTCAGTACAGATACAATAGGTGATCCGAGAGGATACTCGGATCACCTAACTAGAGATTGTAATTTGTCATCACTGACAAATTAAGGTGATCCGATTTTTTTTTATCAATGATTCGAGTCCTGATCGCAATAGGCATGACCATACAAGTTTCATCTGTGTTTAGAGACATTGGCCGTGTGATGTTTGCATTCTCATTTAGAAAAGGGAGTCATATCTGCCATCTTTGGTACCAAATTCTGTATACACTGAATAACGAAGATACAGCAATGAATACATATGACCTTTGACCCACCTTTGCACTCCCAAGATTGCATCTGATGAAATAGTGGGTATTTTGTGAAATGATTCTCGCGACATCGTCTATACGTGTGAAAAATATGGGAAAGATAGGACAGGTATTCACTAAGATACAAGATGAAACATTTATGACCTTTGACCCTAATTTACATACCCAAGATATTGTCTGATCTAGTAGTTGTTATCTTATGAAATAATGTACGAGACATGAACTAAACATGTGCAAAATATGGGGGTGATAGGGCGTGTTTTTCTTGAGTTATTGCAAAGAGAGTTGCAGAAAGAAAGAAATATCTCAATACATAGAAGATAAGCTTTAATTTCAACCAATTTTTTATCGTGATCCCGACATCGTATGAAAAAACAAAGGAAACAAAACGATAGCGCAAAGTCTCAGCTACAACATATTAAAATCTGGGAGAAATTCACCGAAGGGTAAGTGAGCTAGTGCTCGATAAAGACAATCATGTCAATTTTCACATTAAAGAAAATTCCCTCCCATAGAGATAACACGTCATAACGAAGATACAAAAAGAAGTACATATGACCTTTGACCTCAATTTGCAACGACAAGATGGCATCTGAGTAAAAAGTGGTTATTTTGTGAAATGATCCTTGTAACATGGTATTTGCGTGTGCAAAATATGGGAAAGATAAGACATGTATTCACTAAGATACAGGGTGAAACACTTATGACCTTTGACCCTACTTTACATACCCAAGATGGTGTCCGATCAAGTAGTTGTTATTTTATGAAATAATTCACGTGACATGAACTAAACATGTGCAAAATATGGGGGTGATAGAGGCCGTTTTTCTTGAGTTATTGCAAAGAAAGTTGCAGAAAGAAAGAAATATCTCAATACATAGAAGAAAAGCTTTAATTTCAACCAATTTTTTATCGTAATCCCGACATCGTATGAAAGAACAAAGGAAATGAAACGATAGCGCAAAGTCTCAGCTACAACATATTAAAATCTGGGAGAAATTCACCGAAGGGTAAGTGAGCTAGTGCTCGATAAAGACAATCATGTCAATTTTCACATTAAAGAAAATTCCCTCCCATAGAGATAACACGTCATAACGAAGATACAAAAAGAAGTACATATGACCTTTGACCTCAATTTGCACAGACAAGATGGCATCTGAGTAAAAAGTGGATATTTTGTGAAATGATTCTTGTAACATGGTCTTTGCGTGTGCAAAATATGGGAAAGATAGGACATGTATTCACTAAGATACAGGGTGAAACGCTTATGACCTTTGACCCTACTTTACATACCCAAGATGGTGTCCGATCAAGTAGTTGTTATTTTATGAAATAATGTACGTGACATGAACTAAACATGTGCAAAATATAAAAGTGATAGAGGCCGTTTTTCTTGAGTTATTGCAAAGAAAGTTGCAGAAAGAAAGAAATATCTCAATACATCGAAGATAAGCCTGAATTTCAACCCAATTTTTTGACGTGATTCCGACATCGTATGAAAAAACAAAGGGCACACTTACGGTAGGGTAAAGTCTCAGCTACAACATATTAAAATCTGGGAGAAATTTACCGAAGCTTAAGTGAGCTAGTGCTCGATAAAGATAGTCATGTCAATTTTCATTTCCAGAAAAACTGCACTCCCATAGAGATAACACGTAAACTGGTCAAATTTGACAAGATTACTTTTAATCCACTTTTACGAGGTGATACCGTTATCCAATCAAAATATTGTTATTTTATGTTTGAAAGAACATTAAATAAGCTACATCATACTGAAATCTGGGTGAAAATTGACAAAGGACTAGTGAGATACGCTCAAATGAACTTGAAATTTGATGACGTCATTTTGAAAATTTACTTTTTTTACTTTATTAAGAAATTTGATATCTTTTAATCATTTTGTCAGCATTGCCACCCCATGAAATGACATGTACAACTCATCAGCTTTCAAAATATGTACAGAAAATGGGGGGTTACCGTCCATCCTGACGAGTAAAATCGGATTTAAAATTGGCGTTTTTTTGGCATCGTTGCACTGTATATCGCCATTGACGCGCGCGCGGAATTTCAACTTTGACGGGCCCGTATGACGTCATATTGAATGAGATTGACTTGAAACTTGGTAGAAATATTCCTTGACATTTTAGGCATCCGATAAGTGTAAAAAAACGGGAAATTTCCATTGCATATGAGCTGTGTGTGCGAATATGTGCGCGCGCGTACGCGTCCGTCCAATTTTTTCAATTTTTCAAAAAATGCTCCAAATGGTCTGAAACGTGTGCAAAAAAAATTTGAGCTCGATTTGAGCATACAAATATTTCAACGCGCGCGTACGCGCACGTTTTAAGAGAAAATATGAATTTTGATTATATGAGTAGAATGCGCTTGACTTGAAATATATGTGACGTAAATTCAATTGAAAACTTTGATTCCATTAAAGAGATATGATTGAGAATGTGTTTTCATATAATGACGTCATAGTGACGTCACGGTCGACTAATCACTATGATTTTATTAGAAGGTTCGTCTTTGGGACATGATACATGTATGGTATAATTTTGACATTGATAGGAAGAGGACTTTCCGAGATTACCTCTACACAACTTTTGCGGAGAAAGAAGAAGAAAAAGAAGAAGAACTAGAGATTGTAATTTGTCATCACTGACAAATTAAGGTGATCCGATCTTTTTTTTTATCAATTATTCGAGTCCTGACACTGCAAAGTCTCAGCTACAACATATTAAAATCTGAGAGAAATTCACCGAAGCATAAGTAAGATAGTGCTCGATAAAGAGAGTCATGTCAATTTTCACATCTAAAAAATTCCCTCCCATAGAGATAACACGTCATAGCAAAGATAGAAAAAGAAGTACATATGACATTTGACCCCACTTTGCACAGACAAGATGGCATCTGAGCAAAAAGTGGTTATTTTATGAAATGATCCCTGTAACATGGTCTTTACGTGTGCGAAATATGGGAAAGATAAGACATGTATTCACCAAGATACAGGATGAAACATCTATGACCTTTGACCCTAATTTACATACCCAAGATGGCGTCTGATCAAGTAGTTGTAATTTTATGAAATAATGTTCGTGACATGAACTAAACATGTGCAAAATATGAAGGTGATAGGGGCTGTTTTTCTTGAGTTATTGCAAAGAAAGTTGCAAAAAGAAAGAAATATTTCAATACATCGAAGATAAACTTTAATTTCAACCAAGTTTTTTCACGTCATCCCGACAACGTATGAAAAAACGAAGGGCACACTTACGATAGCCCTACATCTCAGCTACAACATATTAAAATCTTAGAGAAATTCACCGAAGCATAAGTGAGCTAGTGCTCGAAAAAGAGAGTCATGTCAATTTTCATTTCCATAAAAATTGCACTCCCATAGAGATTACACGTAAACTGGTCAAATTTGACAAGGTTACCTTCAATCCATTTTTTTGAGGTGATGTCGTCATCAAATCAAAATTGCGTAATTACATTTATGAAAGAGCATTTCATAAGCTACAATATATTGAAATGTGGGTGAAAATTGGCAAAGGATTAGTGAGATACGCTCGAGTAAACTTGAAATTTGATGACGTCATTTTGAAAATTTACTTTTTTTACTTTATTAAGAAATTTGACATCTTTTCATCATTTTATCAGCATAGCCAGCCCATGAAATGACATGTACAACTCATCACCTTTCAGAATATGTAAAGAAAATGGGGGGTCACTGTCCATCCTGACGAGTAAAATCCGATTTAAAATTGGCGGTTTTTTGGCATAGTTGCACTGTGTATCCCCATTGACGCGCGCGCGGAATTTCAACTTTGACGGGCCCGTATGACGTCATATTGAGTCGGATTGACTTGAAACTTGGTAGAAATATTCCTTGACATTTTAGGCATCCGATAAGTGTAAAAAAACGGGAAATTTCTATTGCATATGAGCTGTGTGTGCGAATATGTGCGCGCGCGTACGCGTCCGTCCAATTTTTTCAATTTTTCAAAAAATGCTCCAAATGGTCTGAAACGTGTGCAAAAAAAATTTGAGCTCGATTTGAGCATACAAATATTTCAACGCGCGCGTACGCGCACGTTTTAAGAGAAAATATGAATTTTGAGAATATAAGTAAAATGCGCATAATTTGAAATGTATTTCACGTAGATTTCATTGCAAAATTCTATTCCATTAATGAGATATGAATGAAAATGTGTTTTCATATAATGACGTCATAGTGACGTCACGGTCGACTAATCACTATGATTTTATTAGGAGGATCGTCTTTGGGACATGATACATGTATGGTATGATTTTGACATTGATAGGAAGAGGAATTTCCGAGATTACCTCTACACAACTTTTGCGGAGAAAGAAGAAGAAAAAGAAGAAGAACAAAGAATCAGTACAGATACAGAAGGTGATCCGAGAGGATACTCGGATCACCTAACAAAGAATCCGTACAGATACAGAAGGTGATCCGAGAGGATACTCGGATCACCTAAAAAGAAGAAGAACGAGTCCTGATACTGCAAAGTCTCAGCTACAACATATTAAAATCTGAGAGAAATTCACCGAAGCATAAGTAAGATAGTGCTCGATAAAGAGAGTCATGTCAATTTTCACATCTAAAAAATTCCCTCCCATAGAGATAACACGTCATAGCAAAGATAGAAAAAGAAGTACATATGACATTTGACCCCACTTTGCACAGACAAGATGGCATCTGAGCAAAAAGTGGTTATTTTATGAAATGATCCCTGTAACATGGTCTTTACGTGTGCAAAATATGGGAAAGATAAGACATGTATTCACCAAGATACAGGATGAAACATCTATGACCTTTGACCCTAATTTACATACCCAAGATGGCGTCTGATCAAGTAGTTGTAATTTTATGAAATAATGTTCGTGACATGAACTAAACATGTGCAAAATATGAAGGTGATAGGGGCTGTTTTTCTTGAGTTATTGCAAAGAAAGTTGCAAAAAGAAAGAAATATTTCAATACATCGAAGATAAACTTTAATTTCAACCAAGTTATTTCACGTCATCCCGACAACGTATGAAAAAACGAAGGGCACACTTACGATAGCCCTACATCTCAGCTACAACATATTAAAATCTTAGAGAAATTCACCGAAGCATAAGTGAGCTAGTGCTCGATAAAGATAGTCATGTCAATTTTCATTTCCATAAAAATTGCACTCCCATAGAGATTACACGTAAACTGGTCAAATTTGACAAGGTTACCTTCAATCCATTTTTTTGAGGTGATGTCGTCATCAAATCAAAATTGCGTAAATACATTTATGAAAGAGCATTTCATAAGCTACAACATATTGAAATGTGGGTGAAAATTGGCAAAGGATTAGTGAGATACGCTCGAGTAAACTTGAAATTTGATGACGTCATTTTGAAAATTTACTTTTTTTAATTTATTAAGAAATTTGACATCTTTTCATCATTTTATCAGCATAGCCAGCCCATGAAATGACATGTACAACTCATCACCTTTCAGAATATGTAAAGAAAATGGGGGGTCACCGTCCATCCTGACGAGTAAAATCCGATTTAAAATTGGCGGTTTTTTGGCATAGTTGCACTGTGTATCCCCATTGACGCGCGCGCGGAATTTCAACTTTGACGGGCCCGTATGACGTCATATTGAGTCGGATTGACTTGAAACTTGGTAGAAATATTCCTTGACATTTTAGGCATCCGATAAGTGTAAAAAAACGGGAAATTTCTATTGCATATGAGCTGTGTGTGCGAATATGTGCGCGCGCGTACGCGTCCGTCCAATTTTTTCAATTTTTCAAAAAATGCTCCAAATGGTCTGAAACGTGTGCAAAAAAAATTTGAGCTCGATTGGAGCATACAAATATTTCAACGCGCGCGTACGCGCACGTTTTAGGAGAAAATATGAATTTTGAGAATATGAGTAAAATGCGCATAATTTGAAATGTATTTGACGTAGATTTCATTGCAAAATTCTATTCCATTAATGAGATATGAATGAAAATGTGTTTTCATATAATGACGTCATAGTGACGTCACGGTCGACTAATCACTATGATTTTATTAGGAGGATCGTCTTTGGGACATGATACATGTATGGTATGATTTTGACATTGATAGGAAGAGGACTTTCCGAGATTACCTCTACACAACTTTTGCGGAGAAAGAAGAAGAAAAAGAAGAACAAAGAATCAGTACAGATACAGAAGGTGATCCGAGAGGATACTCGGATCACCTAACTAGACTTGGAATTTGTCAAGACTGACAAATTAGGTGATCCGATTTTTTTTAATCAATGATTTGAGTCCTGATCGCAATAGGCATGACCATATAGGTTTCATCTGTGTTTAGAGACATTGGACGTGTGATATTTGGATTCTCATTTAGAAAAGAGAGTCAGGTCTGCTATCTTTGTTACCAAATTCGGTATACACTATAACGAAGATACAGAATGAAGTATATTTGACCATTGACCCAACTTTGCACAGCCAAGATGGCATCTGAGCAAAAATTGGTTATTTTGTGAAATGATTCTTGTAACATGTCCTTTGCGTGTGCAAAATATGGGAAAGATAGGACATGTATTCACCAAGATACAGGTTAAAACATTTATGACCGTTGACCCTAATTTACATACCCAAGATGGTGTCTGATCAAGTAGTTGTTATTTTATGAAATAATGTACGTGACATAAACTAAACATGTGCAAAATATGGGGATGATAGGGGCTGTTTTTCTTGAGTTATTGCAAAGAAAGTTGCAGAGAGAAAGAAATATCTCAATACATCGAAGATAAGTTTGATGTCAACCAAGTTTTTTGACGTGATTTCGGCGTCGTATGAAAAAATGGAGAATCAGTGATGATAGCCCAAAGTCTGAGCTACAACATATTAAAATCTGGGAGAAATTTACAGAAGAGTAAGTGAGGTAGTGCTCGATAAAGACCGTCATGTCAATTTTTATTTCCAGAAAAATTCCCTCCCATAGAGATAACACGTAAACTGGTTAAATTTGACAAGGTTACATTATATCCATTTTCACGTGGTGAAGACATCATCCGATTAAAACTTTGATTAACCAAACTTAAAGAGTATTACATTGGCTACAACATACTCAAATCTGGAAGAAATTCACTGAAGGGTAATTGAGCTAGTCGTCGATAAAGACAATCATGTCAATTTTCACATCTAGAAAAATTCCCTCCCATAGAGATAACACGTCATAACGAAGATAAAGAAAGAAGTACATATGACCTTTGACCCTACTTTGCACAGACAAGATGGCGTCTGAGCAAAAAGTGGTTATTTTGTGAAATGATTCTTGTAACATGGTCTTTACGTAAGCAAAATATGGGAAAGATAAGACATGTATTCACCAAGATACAGGATGAAACATTTTTGACCTTTGACCCTAATTTACATACCCAAGAAGGTGCCCGATCAAGTAGTTGTTATTTTATGAAATAATGTACGTGACATAAACTAAACATGTGCAAAATATTGGGCTGATAGAGCTTGTTTTTCTTGAGTTATTGCAAAGAAAGTTGCAGAAAGAAAGGAATATGAAAATACATGGAAGATAAGCTTTAATTTCAACCAAGTTTTTGGGCATGATGCCGACTCCGTATGAAAAAACGAAGGGCACACACACGATAGCCCAAAGTCTCAGCTACAACATACTAAAACATGGGAGAAATTCACCGAAGCATAAGTGAGCTAGTGCTCGATAAAGATAGTCATGTCAGTTTTCATTTCCAGAAAAACTGCACTCCCATAGAGATAACACGTAAACTGGTCAAATTTAACAATGTTACTTTTAATCCCTTTTTACGAGGTGATGCCGTTATCCAATCAAATTGTTGTTATTATATATCTGAAAGACCATTTAATAAGCTACAACATATTGAAATTTGGACGAAAATCAACTAAAGAAAAAGTGAGATATGCTTGAATGAACTTGAAATTTGATGACGTCATTTTGAAAATTTACTTTTTTAACTTTATTAAGAAATTTGATATATTTTAATCATTTTTCCAGCATTGCCAACCCATGAAATGACATGTACAACTCATCAGCTTTCAAAATATGTAAAGAAAATGGGGGGTCACCGTCCATCCTGACGAGTAAAATCGGATTTAAAATTGGCAGTTTTTTGGCATTGTTGCACTGTATATCGCCATTGACGCGCGCGCGGAATTTCAACTTTGACGGACCCGTATGACGTCATTTTGAGTGGGATTGACTTGAAACTTTGTAGAAATATTCCTTGACATTTCAGGCATCCGATCTGTGTAAAAAAAGTGGAAATTTCTATTGCATATGAGCTGTACGTGCGTATATGCGCGCGCGCGTACGCGTCCGTCCAATTTTTTCAATTTTTCAAAAAATGCTCCAAATGGTCTGAAACGTGTGCAAAAAAAAATTTGAGCTCGATTTGAGCATACAAATATTTCAACGCGCGCGTACGCGCACGTTTTAAGAGAAAATATGAATTTTGAGAATATGAATAGAATGTGCATAAATTGAAGTGTATGTGACGTAAATTTCATTGAAAAATTCCATTCTATTAATGAGATATGAATGAAAATGTGTTTTCATATAATGACGTCATAGTGACGTCACGGTCGACTGATCACAATTATACATTAGATTTGTCGTCTTTGGGACATGATACATATATGGTATGAGTTTAAAATTGATACTCTGAGAACTTTTTGAGTAAGTAGATACACAACTTTTGTCCAGAAATAAGAAGAACCAACAAAGAATCCGTACAGATACAGAAGGTGATCCGAGAGGATACTCGGATCACCTAACAAAGAATCAGTACAGATACAGAAGGTGATCCGAGAGGATACTCGGATCACCTAAAAATTCCCTCCCATAGAGATAACACGTCATAGCAAAGATAGAAAAAGAAGTACATATGACCTTTGACCCCACTTTGCACAGACAAGATGGCATCTGAGCAAAAAGTGGTTATTTTATGAAATGATCCCTGTAACATGGTCTTTACGTGTGCAAAATATGGGAAAGATAAGACATGTATTCACCAAGATACAGGATGAAACATCTATGACCTTTGACCCTAATTTACATACCCAAGATGGCGTCTGATCAAGTAGTTGTAATTTTATGAAATAATGTTCGTGACATGAACTAAACATGTGCAAAATATGAAGGTGATAGGGGCTGTTTTTCTTGAGTTATTGCAAAGAAAGTTGCAAAAAGAAAGAAATATTTCAATACATCGAAGATAAACTTTAATTTCAACCAAGTTTTTTCACGTCATCCCGACAACGTATGAAAAAACGAAGGGCACACTTACGATAGCCCTACATCTCAGCTACAACATAATAAAATCTTAGACAAATTCACCGAAGCATAAGTGAGCTAGTGCTCGATAAAGATAGTCATGTCAATTTTCATTTCCATAAAAATTGCACTCCCATAGAGATTACACGTAAACTGGTCAAATTTGACAAGGTTACCTTCAATCCATTTTTTTGAGGTGATGTCGTCATCAAATCAAAATTGCGTAATTACATTTATGAAAGAGCATTTCATAAGCTACAACATATTGAAATGTGGATGAAAATTGGCAAAGGATTAGTGAGATACGCTCGAGTAAACTTGAAATTTGATGACGTCATTTTGAAAATTTACTTTTTTTACTTTATTAAGAAATTTGACATCTTTTCATCATTTTATCAGCATAGCCAGCCCATGAAATGACATGTACAACTCATCACCTTTCAGAATATGTAAAGAAAATGGGGGGTCACCGTCCATCCTGACGAGTAAAATCCGATTTAAAATTGGCGGTTTTTTGGCATAGTTGCACTGTGTATCCCCATTGACGCGCGCGCGGAATTTCAACTTTGACGGGCCCGTATGACGTCATATTGAGTCGGATTGACTTGAAACTTGGTAGAAATATTCCTTGACATTTTAGGCATCCGATAAGTGTAAAAAAACGGGAAATTTCTATTGCATATGAGCTGTGTGTGCGAATATGTGCGCGCGCGTACGCGTCCGTCCAATTTTTTCAATTTTTCAAAAAATGCTCCAAATGGTCTGAAACGTGTGCAAAAAAAATTTGAGCTCGATTGGAGTATACAAATATTTCAACGCGCGCGTACGCGCACGTTTTAAGAGAAAATATGAATTTTGAGAATATGAGTAAAATGCGCATAATTTGAAATGTATTTGACGTAGATTTCATTGCAAAATTCTATTCCATTAATGAGATATGAATGAAAATGTGTTTTCATATAATGACGTCATAGTGACGTCACGGTCGACTAATCACTATGATTTTATTAGGAGGATCGTCTTTGGGACATGATACATGTATGGTATGATTTTGACATTGATAGGAAGAGGACTTTCCGAGATTACCTCTACACAACTTTTGCGGAGAAAGAAGAAGAAAAAGAAGAAGAACAAAGAATCAGTACAGATACAGAAGGTGATCCGAGAGGATACTCGGATCACCTAACTAGACTTGGAATTTGTCAAGACTGACAAATTAGGTGATCCGATTTTTTTTTAATAAATGATTCGAGTCCTGATCGCAATAGGCATGACCATATAGGTTTCATCTGTGTTTAGAGACATTGGACGTGTGATATTTGGATTCTCATTTAGAAAAGAGAGTCAGGTCTGCTATCTTTGTTACCAAATTCGGTATACACTATAACGAAGATACAGAATGAAGTATATTTGACCATTGACCCAACTTTGCACAGCCAAGATGGCATCTGAGCAAAAAGTGGTTATTTTGTGAAATGATTCTTGTAACATGGCCTTTGCGTGTGCAAAATATGGGAAAGATAGGACATGTATTCACCAAGATACAGGTTAAAACATTTATGGCCTTTGACCCTAATTTACATACCCAAGATGGTGTCTGATCAAGTAGTTGTTATTTTATGAAATAATGTACGTGACATAAACTAAACATGTGCAAAATATGGGGATGATAGGGGCTGTTTTTCGTGAGTTATTGCAAAGAAAGTTGCAGAGAGAAAGAAATATCTCAATACATCGAAGATAAGTTTGATGTCAACCAAGTTTTTTGACGTGATATCGACGTCGTATGAAAAAATGGAGAATCACTGATGATAGCCCAAAGTCTCAGCTACAACATATTAAAATCTGGGAGAAATTTACAGAAGAGTAAGTGAGGTAGTGCTCGATAAAGACCGTCATGTCAATTTTCATTTCCAGAAAAATTCCCTCCCATAGAGATAACACGTAAACTGATTAAATTTGACAAGGTTACATTATATCCATTTTCACGTGGTGAAGACATCATCCGATTAAAACTTTGATTAACAAAACTTAAAGAGTATTACATTGGCTACAACATACTAAAATCTGGAAGAAATTCACCGAAGGGTAATTGAGCTAGTCGTCGATAAAGACAATCATGTCAATTTTCACATCTAGAAAAATTCCCTCCCATAGTGATAACACGTCATAATGAAGATAAAGAAAGAAGTACATATGACCTTTGACCCTACTTTGCACAGACAAGATGGCGTCTGAGCAAAAAGTGGTTATTTTGTGAAATGATTCTTGTAACATGGTCTTTACGTATGCAAAATATGGGAAAGATAAGACATGTATTCACCAAGATACAGGATGAAACATTTTTGACCTTTGACCCTAATTTACATACCCAAGATGGTGCCCGATCAAGTAGTTGTTATTTTATGAAATAATGTACGTGAGATAAACTAAACATGTGCAAAATATTGGGCTGATAGAGCTTGTTTTTCTTGAGTTATTGCAAAGAAAGTTGCAGAAAGAAAGGAATATGAAAATACATGGAAGATAAGCTTTAATTTCAACCAAGTTTTTGGGCATGATGCCGACTCCGTATGAAAAAACGAAGGGCACACTTACGATAGCCCAAAGTCTCAGCTACAACATACTAAAATATGGGAGAAATTCACCGAAGCATAAGTGAGCTAGTGCTCGATAAAGATAGTCATGTCAGTTTTCATTTCCAGAAAAACTGCACTCCCATAGAGATAACACGGAAACTGGTCAAATGTAACAATGTTACTTTTAATCCCTTTTAATGATAATGATAATGATAATGAATAACATTTATATAGCGCTTAATACTGATGTTTCTAAGCGCATCAAATCGGGGAAAAATAATATATATAACGTAAAAACAAAATACAGCATTATGTACATATTATGATAACGACAGCAACAACAACAACAGCAAAATTAAGGTTGTGTAAACAGATGAGTTTTCAACAATGACTTAAACCTATCAACATTTTCAGCGTTACGAATATAAAAAGGGAGTTCATTCCAAAGAAGTGGGGAAATAACTGAAAAGGCCCTATCACCATAACGTGTACAGGTGCGGGGACCACGTGATAATTGGAGAGCGGAGGAAGAACGAAGAGAACGGGTTGAAGTGGAGGAGCGGAAGGAAATTAAATCTTTAAGATAAGATGGGGCAAGATTATTACATATCTTGTAAACAATAAGGAGGATTTTAAAAGTGATACGTTGATGGATGGGGAGCCAGTGGAGGGATTGGAAAACTGGAGTAATGTGGTCAGATCTTTTTGTAAGGGTCACAAGCCTAGCAGCTGTATTTTGAATTCTTTGAAGTGGTGCAGTACTTGAAGCAGGGAGACCAACAAGAAGGGAGTTGCAGTAGTCAAGATGAGAGGAAACAAATGCGTGAATGAGACGTTCCGTGGAAGACTGATCCAATAATTTACGTATTTTACCAATTTTACAAATACCCCAAGCAGCAGAACGACATGAATTCTTAATATGTTGTTGAAAGTTCAGATGCTTATCTACAATAACTCCGAGATCTCTGACGGACTGAGATATGGGGATAGTACTATCTTCAAAGGAAAATTCTGTTAGAGAGCTACCCCGCCTGAACTGAGAATGAACATATAAAAATTCCGATTTAACACAATTCAATTTCAAATAATTATCGTGAGACCATTGCTTGATATCATCAACGCATCTACTAAGCTTGCAGAGTGCTTCAACTTGGGTATTTGGTTGTATGATTATGTAGATTTGAGTATCGTCGGCATACATAACATGTAAAATATCGTTATGAGAGTTGATTACTGAAGACAGAGGGGCTGTGTATAGAAGAAATAGTAAAGGACCAACCACAGACCCCTGGGGGACACCATGTTTAAGAGGGAACGACTGAGAAAATGCACCGTTCACAGTAACCATCTGGTGGCGGTCGTGTAAGTAAGATGCAATCCATCTCAAGACTGTTCCCGTTAGACCAAAATTAGTCTCCAATCTGTTAAGGAGAATTTCATGATTGATAGTATCAAACGCAGCAGAATAATCTAAAAGCAGAAGAGCAACTTCATGGCCTTTGTCTACTGCTAAGAGGAGGTCATTGAGTACCTTCAATAAGGCGGTTTCGGTGGAGTGGAAGCTTTTTACGAGGTGATGCCGTCATCCAATCAAATTGTTGTTATTATATATCTGAAAGACCATTTAATAAGCTACAACATATTGGAATTTGGACGAAAATCAACTAAAAAATAAGTGAGATATGCTTGAATGAACTTGAAATTTGATGACGTCATTTTGAAAATTTACTTTTTTAACTTTATTAAGAAATTTGATATATTTTAATCATTTTTCCAGCATTGCCAACCCATGAAATGACATGTACAACTCATCAGCTTTCAGAATATGTAAAGAAAATGGGGGGTCACCGTCCATCCTGACGAGTAAAATCGGATTTAAAATTGGCAGTTTTTTGGCATTGTTGCACTGTATATCGCCATTGACGCGCACGCGGAATTTCAACTTTGACGGACCCGTATGACGTCATTTTGAGTCGGATTGACTTGAAACTTGGTAGAAATATTCCTTGACATTTAAGACATCCGATCAAAGTGAAAAAACGGGAAATTTTCATTGCATATGAGCTGTGCGTGCGTATATGTGCGCGCGCGTACGCGTCCGTCCGATTTTTTCAATTTTTCAAAAAATGCTTCAAATGGTCTGAAACGTGTGCAAAAAAATTTTGAGCTCGATTTGAGCATACAAATATTTCAACGCGCGCGTACGCGCACGTGTGAAGAGAAAATATGAATTTTGATTATATGAGTAGAATGCACTTGACTTGAAATATATGTGACGTAAATTTCATTTAAAATTTTCATTCCGTTAAAGAGATATGATTGAGAATGTGTTTTCATATAATGACGTCATAGTGACGTCACGGTCGACTAATCACTATGATTTTATTAGGAGGATCGTCTTTGGGACATGATACATGTATGGTATAATTTTGACATTGATAGGAAGAGGACTTTCCGAGATTACCTCTACACAACTTTTGCGGAGAAAGAAGAAGAAAAAGAAGAACAAAGAATCAGTACAGATACAGAAGGTGATCCGAGAGGATACTCGGATCACCTAACAAAGAATCAGTACAGATACAGAAGGTGATCCGAGAGGATACTCGGATCACCTAACAAAGAATCCGTACAGATACAGAAGGTGATCCGAGAGGATACTCGGATCACCTAACTAGAGATTGTAATTTGTCATTACTGACAAATTAAGGTGATCCGATTTTTTTTAATCAATGATTCGAGGTCTGATCGCAATAGGCATGACCATACAGGTTTCATCTGTGTTTAGAGACATTGGCCGTGTGATGTTTGGATTCTCATTTAAAAAAGGGAGTCATATCTGTCATCTTTGGTACCAAATTCTGTATACACTAGATAACGAAGATTCAGCAACAAATACATAATTTAGGCATGACCATACAGGTTTCATGTGTGTTTAGGGACATTCGCCGTGTGATATTTGGAATCTCATTTACAAAAGCGAGTCAGACCTGCCATCTTTGGTACCAAATTCCGTATACACTGTAACGAAGATACAGAATGAAGTATATTTGACCATTGACCCCACTTTGCACAGCCAGGATGGCATCTAAGCAAAAAGTGGTTATTTCGTAAAATGATTCTTGTAACATGGTCTTTGCGTGTGCAAAATATGGAAGAGATAGGACATGTATTCACTAAGATACAGAATGAAACATTTATGACCTTTGACCCTAATTTACATACCCAAGATGGTGTCTGACTAAGAAGTTGTTATTTTATGAAATAATGTACGTGACATGAACTAAACATGTGCAAACTTTGAGGGTGATAGACGCTGTTTTTCTTGAGTTATTGCAAAGAAAGTTGCAGAAAGAAAGACATATCTCAATACATTGAAGATAAGCTTTAATTTCAACCAAGTTTTTTAACGTGATCCCGACATCGTATGAAAAAACGAAGGGTAAAATACGATAGCCCAAAGTCTCAGCTACAACATATTAAGATCTGGGAGCAATTCACCGAAGCATAAGTGAGCTAGTGCTCGAAAAAGATAGTCATGTCAAATTTCATTTGCAGAAAAACTGCACTCCCATAGAGATAACACGTCATAATGAAGATACAGAAAGAAGAATATATGACCTTTGACCCCACTTTGCACAGACATGATGGCATCTGAGCAAAAAGTCGTTATTTTGTGAAATGATTCTTGTAACATGGTCTTTGCGTGTGCAAAATATGGGAGAGATAGGACATGTATTCACCAAGATACAGGATGGAACATTTATGACCTTTGACCCTAATTTACATACCCAAGATGGTGTCCGATCAAGTAATTGTTATTTTATGAAATAATATACGTGACATGAACAAAACATGTGCAAAATATGGGATTAATAGCCATTGTTATTGTTCATCTATTCCACAGAAAGTAGTAGAAAGAAAGAAAAATAAAGAAAAAATTATGTTATTTTTATAGAAATTTGAAGGAGAAGCATGAAAAAAATCAGAAAAAGATAAAGTTAGGAAAGGAGATTCAGACTAACTAAAGAAAAAGAAGAAAAAAAGTGTTTAAAAAAATTAAAAAAAAAACTGGCAGGGGTGAGCATCGAACCAGGGACCTTAGGATTACGAGTCGGATGCGCTATGCAATGACCTATTTCATGCTCCATAGGCCCTGTGTATTAAGCAAAATGACGCTGCATCGAAGCCACATGCAATTTTTCAACCAAGTTTTTCGACGTGATGCCGACGTCGTATGAAAAAATGGAGGGCACTTTGACGATAGCCCAAAGTCTCAGCTACAACATACTAAAATCTGGGAAAAATTCACCGAAGCATAAGTGAGCTAGTGCTCGAAAAAGATAGTCATGTCAATTTTCTCTGCCAGAAAAACTGCTCTCCCATAGAGATAACACGTAAACTGGTCAAATTTTACAAGGATACTTTCAATCCATTTTTACGAGGTGATGACGTTATCCAATCAAAATGTTGTTTGAATATTAATGAAAGAACATTTCATAAGCTACAACATACTGAAATCTGGGTGAAAATTGGCGAAATTTAAGTGAGATACGCTCGAGTGAATTTGAAATTTGATGACGTCATTTTGAAAATTTACTTTGTTTATTTTATTAAGAAATTTGATATCTTGTAATCATTTTTTCAGTATCGCCAACCTATGAAATGACATGTACAACTCATCAGCTTTTAGAATATATCAAGAAAATGGGGGGTCACCGTCCATCCTGACGAGTAAAATCCGATTTAAATTTGGCGGTTTTTTGGCATAGTTGCACTGTGTATCCCCATTGACGCACGCGCGGAATTTTGAATTTGACGGGCCCATATGACGTCATATTGAGTCGGATCGACTTGAAACTTGATAGAAATATTCCTTGACATTTCGGACATCCGATCCGTGTGAAAAAACTGAAAATTTCTATTGCATATGAGCTCTGCGTGCGCATACGTGCACGCGCGTACGCGTCCGTCCGATTTTATCAATTTTTCAAAAAATGCTCCAAATGGTCTGAAACGTATGCAAAAAAAATTTGAGCTCGATTTGAGCATACAAATATTTCAACGCGCGCGTACGCGCACGTATCAAGACAAAATGTAAATTTTGAGAATATGAGTAGAATGCGCATAACTTGAAATAAATGTGACGTGAATTTCATTGAAAAACTTCATTCCATTAATGAGATATGATTGAGAATGTGTTTTCATATAATGACGTCATAGTGACGTCAAGGTCGACTGATCACTTTGATTTTAGTTCGATTGCCGTCTTTGGGACACGATACATACATGGTATAAGTTTGAACTTGATAGGCATAGCACTTTCTGAGCTAACCTCTGCACAACTTTTGGGGAGAAATAAAGAAAGAAGAAGAAGAAAGAATCCGTACAGATACAGAAGGTGATCCGAGAGGATACTCGGATCACCTAACAAAGAATCCGTACAGATACAGAAGGTGATCCGAGAGGATACTCGGATCACCTAACTAGACTTGGAATTTGTCAAGACTGACAAATTAGGTGATCCGATTTTTTTTTAATAAATGATTCGAGTCCTGATCGCAATAGGCATGACCATATAGGTTTCATCTGTGTTTAGAGACATTGGACGTGTGATATTTGGATTCTCATTTAGAAAAGAGAGTCAGGTCTGCTATCTTTGTTACCAAATTCGGTATACACTATAACGAAGATACAGAATGAAGTATATTTGACCATTGACCCAACTTTGCACAGCCAAGATGGCATCTGAGCAAAAAGTGGTTATTTTGTGAAATGATTCTTGTAACATGGCCTTTGCGTGTGCAAAATATGGGAAAGATAGGACATGTATTCACCAAGATACAGGTTAAAACATTTATGGCCTTTGACCCTAATTTACATACCCAAGATGGTGTCTGATCAAGTAGTTGTTATTTTATGAAATAATGTACGTGACATAAACTAAACATGTGCAAAATATGGGGATGATAGGGGCTGTTTTTCGTGAGTTATTGCAAAGAAAGTTGCAGAGAGAAAGAAATATCTCAATACATCGAAGATAAGTTTGATGTCAACCAAGTTTTTTGACGTGATATCGACGTCGTATGAAAAAATGGAGAATCACTGATGATAGCCCAAAGTCTCAGCTACAACATATTAAAATCTGGGAGAAATTTACAGAAGAGTAAGTGAGGTAGTGCTCGATAAAGACCGTCATGTCAATTTTCATTTCCAGAAAAATTCCCTCCCATAGAGATAACACGTAAACTGATTAAATTTGACAAGGTTACATTATATCCATTTTCACGTGGTGAAGACATCATCCGATTAAAACTTTGATTAACAAAACTTAAAGAGTATTACATTGGCTACAACATACTAAAATCTGGAAGAAATTCACCGAAGGGTAATTGAGCTAGTCGTCGATAAAGACAATCATGTCAATTTTCACATCTAGAAAAATTCCCTCCCATAGAGATAACACGTCATAATGAAGATAAAGAAAGAAGTACATATGACCTTTGACCCTACTTTGCACAGACAAGATGGCGTCTGAGCAAAAAGTGGTTATTTTGTGAAATGATTCTTGTAACATGGTCTTTACGTATGCAAAATATGGGAAAGATAAGACATGTATTCACCAAGATACAGGATGAAACATTTTTGACCTTTGACCCTAATTTACATACCCAAGATGGTGCCCGATCAAGTAGTTGTTATTTTATGAAATAATGTACGTGAGATAAACTAAACATGTGCAAAATATTGGGCTGATAGAGCTTGTTTTTCTTGAGTTATTGCAAAGAAAGTTGCAGAAAGAAAGGAATATGAAAATACATGGAAGATAAGCTTTAATTTCAACCAAGTTTTTGGGCATGATGCCGACTCCGTATGAAAAAACGAAGGGCACATTCACGATAGCCCAAAGTCTCAGCTACAACATACTAAAATATGGGAGAAATTCACCGAAGCATAAGTGAGCTAGTGCTCGATAAAGATAGTCATGTCAGTTTTCATTTCCAGAAAAACTGCACTCCCATAGAGATAACACGGAAACTGGTCAAATGTAACAATGTTACTTTTAATCCCTTTTTACGAGGTGATGCCGTCATCCAATCAAATTGTTGTTATTATATATCTGAAAGACCATTTAATAAGCTACAACATATTGGAATTTGGACGAAAATCAACTAAAAAATAAGTGAGATATGCTTGAATGAACTTGAAATTTGATGACGTCATTTTGAAAATTTACTTTTTTAACTTTATTAAGAAATTTGATATATTTTAATCATTTTTCCAGCATTGCCAACCCATGAAATGACATGTACAACTCATCAGCTTTCAGAATATGTAAAGAAAATGGGGGGTCACCGTCCATCCTGACGAGTAAAATCGGATTTAAAATTGGCAGTTTTTTGGCATTGTTGCACTGTATATCGCCATTGACGCGCACGCGGAATTTCAACTTTGACGGACCCGTATGACGTCATTTTGAGTCGGATTGACTTGAAACTTGGTAGAAATATTCCTTGACATTTAAGACATCCGATCAAAGTGAAAAAACGGGAAATTTTCATTGCATATGAGCTGTGCGTGCGTATATGTGCGCGCGCGTACGCGTCCGTCCGATTTTTTCAATTTTTCAAAAAATGCTTCAAATGGTCTGAAACGTGTGCAAAAAAATTTTGAGCTCGATTTGAGCATACAAATATTTCAACGCGCGCGTACGCGCACGTGTGAAGAGAAAATATGAATTTTGATTATATGAGTAGAATGCACTTGACTTGAAATATATGTGACGTAAATTTCATTTAAAATTTTCATTCCGTTAAAGAGATATGATTGAGAATGTGTTTTCATATAATGACGTCATAGTGACGTCACGGTCGACTAATCACTATGATTTTATTAGGAGGATCGTCTTTGGGACATGATACATGTATGGTATAATTTTGACATTGATAGGAAGAGGACTTTCCGAGATTACCTCTACACAACTTTTGCGGAGAAAGAAGAAGAACTAGACTTGGAATTTGTCAAGACTGACAAATTAGGTGATCCGATTTTTTTTAATCAATGATTCGAGTCCTGATCGCAATAGGCATGACCATATAGGTTTCATCTGTGTTTAGAGACATTGGACGTGTGATATTTGGATTCTCATTTAGAAAAGAGAGTCAGGTCTGCCATCTTTGGTACCAAATTCGGTATACACTATAACGAAGATACAGAATGAAGTATATTTGACCATTGACCCAACTTTGCACAGCCAAGATGGCATCTGAGCAAAAAGTGGTTATTTTGTGAAATGATTCTTGTAACATGACCTTTGCGTGTGCAAAATATGGGAAAGATAGGACATGTATTCACCAAGATACAGGTTAAAACATTTATGACCTTTGACCCTAATTTACATACCCAAGATGGCGTCTGATCAAGTAGTTGTTATTTTATGAAATAATGTACGTGACATAAACTAAACATGTGCCAAATACGGGGATGATAGGGGCTGTTTTTCTTGAGTTATTGCAAAGAAAGTTGCAGAGAGAAAGAAATATCTCAATACATCGAAGATAAGTTTGATGTCAACCAAGTTTTTTGACGTGATCTCGGCATCGTATGAAAAAATGGAGAATCACTGATGATAGCCCAAAGTCTCACCCACAACATATTAAAATCTGGGAGAAATTTACAGAAGAGTAAGTGAGGTAGTGCTCGATAAAGACCGTCATGTCAATTTTCATTTCCAGAAAAATTCCCTCCCATAGAGATAACACGTAAACTGGTTAAATTTGACAAGGTTACATTATATCCATTTTCACGTGGTGAAGACATCATCCGATTAAAACTTTGATTCACAAAACTTAAAGAGTATTACATTGGCTACAACATACTAAAATCTGGAAGAAATTCACCGAAGGGTAATTGAGCTAGTCGTCGATAAAGACAATCATGTCAATTTTCACATCTAGAAAAATTCCCTCCCATAGAGATAACACGTCATAATGAAGACAAAGAAAGAAGTACATATGACCTTTGACCCTACTTTGCACAGACAAGATGGCGTCTGAGCAAAAAGTGGTTATTTTGTGAAATGATTCTTGTAACATGGTCTTTACGTATGCAAAATATGGGAAAGATAAGACATGTATTCACCAAGATACAGGATGAAACATTTTTGACCTTTGACCCTAATTTACATACCCAAGAAGGTGCCCGATCAAGTAGTTGTTATTTTATGAAATAATGTACGTGACATAAACTAAACATGTGCAAAATATTGGGCTGATAGAGCTTGTTTTTCTTGAGTTATTGCAAAGAAAGTTGCAGAAAGAAAGGAATATGAAAATACATGGAAGATAAGCTTTAATTTCAACCAAGTTTTTGGGCATGATGCCGACTCCGTATGAAAAAACGAAGGGCACACTTACGATAGCCCAAAGTCTCAGCTACAACATACTAAAATATGGGAGAAATTCACCGAAGCATAAGTGAGCTAGTGCTCGATAAAGATAGTCATGTCAGTTTTCATTTCCAGAAAAACTGCACTCCCATAGAGATAACACGTAAACTGGTCAAATTTAACAATGTTACTTTTAATCCCTTTTTACGAGGTGATGCCGTCATCCAATCAAATTGTTGTTATTATATGTCTGAAAGACCATTTAATAAGCTACAACATATTGAAATTTGGACGAAAATCAACTAAAGAATAAGTGAGATATGCTTGAATGAACTTGAAATTTGATGACGTCATTTTGAAAATTTACTTTTTTAACTTTATTAAGAAATTTGATATATTTTAATCATTTTTCCAGCATTGTCAACCCATGAAATGACATGTACAACTCATCAGCTTTCAGAATATGTAAAGAAAATGGGGGGTCACCGTCCATCCTGACGAGTAAAATCGGATTTAAAATTGGCAGTTTTTTGGCATTGTTGCACTGTATATCGCCATTGACGCGCGCGCGGAATTTCAACTTTGACGGACCCGTATGACGTCATTTTGAGTGGGATTGACTTGAAACTTGGTAGAAATATTCCTTGACATTTCAGGCATCCGATCTGTGTAAAAAAAGTGGAAATTTCTATTGCATATGAGCTGTACGTGCGTATATGCGCGCGCGCGTACGCGTCCGTCCAATTTTTTCAATTTTACAAAAAATGCTCCAAATGGTCTGAAACGTGTGCAAAAAAAATTTGAGCTCGATTTGAGCATACAAATATTTCAACGCGCGCGTACGCGCACGTTTTAAGAGAAAATATGAATTTTGATTATATGAGTAGAATGCGCTTGACTTGAACTATATGTGACGTAAATTTCATTGAAAAATTCCATTCCATTAATGAGATAGGAGTGAGAATGTGTTTTCATATAATGACGTCATAGTGACGTCACGATCGACCAATCACAATGATACATTAGATTTGTCGTCTTTGGGACATGATACATATATGGTATGAGTTTGAAGTTGATACTCTGAGTACTTTTTGAGTACGTAGATACACAACTTTTGTCCAGAAATAAAGAAAGAAGAAGAAGAAGAAGAAGAAGAAGAACAAAGAATCCGTACAGATACAGAAGGTGATCCGAGAGGATACTCGGATCAACTAAAAAGAAGAACAAAGAATCAGTACAGATACAGAAGGTGATCCGAGAGGATACTCGGATCACCTAACAAAGAATCAGTACAGATACAGAAGGTGATCCGAGAGGATTCTCGGATCACCTAAATATAATGAAATTCGTCCCCTATATCAGCAAAAGAATATATAGTACAATGCAATTCATCTGTCAGGCTTGCATCAAACTTGCCCTTATTAACAGGTATAATCCATTGGATCGACACCTGAATTTACTAATCTTTCTTACACATGACCTGTAAATACTTCTCAAACATCAAACCAATTATCCTTAAACATTCTGTAATTTGTGATACAGATTCTATTTGACCATGTGGCTGCTCTCCACTGTTGACTAAACATATCTAAAAGTCTAACTTATGGAGTGTGTGAAATTCATGCATCACTAAATCCACCCCCTTGTGCTTACCACACATTCCCTAGCCCTGCAAAATCAGAAATAATTGCGATGTAAACAATAACCATTGTGATTTTGACGGAGTGTATGTCTTCTTGTAAATGCAGAAGACATTTCAAAATTGTACATGGGTGTTTGGTTTCTTTTCCCTTTACAATCTCAACCGGAAACCAATCATTCGACTTTTAATAATATGGTTTAAAAAATACCCCACGTTTAATTTCACCACAAACCATACAATCAGGAGTACATTTGTTCACAAGCAAAACTTTTCTTCAGAATTTTCTATGGAAAACTTCAATTTGGTCTATGCACTCATAACCCCAGACTCCACAACCATAGAGTAAAACAGGTAAAACAAAATGATCAAGTAACTGGCACTGTATGTCCACAGGGAGCTGTAACCTCTTTGATAGCCTTTACCAAAGTCATTTTCTAGCTCGTGTGACTTGTTTTGAAAGTGCCTTTTTAAAACTACCATTATAACCAAATTTTACGGGGAAAGGTGGATCAGGAGAATTTGTGGGGCAGCGGAGACAGGATCTGCATGGATAGTAGGGAAGGCTTGGGGGGGGGGTGGTGGGAATAGGGGGATGTAGAGAGAGTGTTTCGGGAGTGAGGAGAGGTGATTGATGCCAAGCTTTTTCTTTTCTGTCTTGTTTTGTGATGTTCTGTTTGTTTTGTTTTGTTTTGTTTTTTCTTTGAAATGCCATGGGGGTGCTGTCAAGGGGATCCCAACGCAGCACCGGCCAGCCAGGGGGAGGTGTACAGCACTTAAATGGCCGAAACACTGGTGATCCCTGGTGTGCTGCTGACGACCCATGGCATTTGCGGAGTTAACATCTTTCCGTTTATTATCTTGCTTTTGAGACGCTTGGGAGAGGCCAGGTGACGACTGCGAATAGAGCAGTGACACCCCGAATAGGTGGGGCATCAGGGAAGGCTACCCTGATGGCTATGGCAAGCAAATAACCGGCCCCTCAGAGTTACCGGTTTTAAGTGTGGTCCATTTGCGGCGTAGGGCTGTGCGCCAGGGCTGAGGGGTGGCAGTGGGAGGGGTTTTCACCCCTATTGGTGAGTGTGTGCCCACTTGACTGAAAGGCTACTCACCCGCCTCATCCGCTTTTTCGCATTGAGTCGTGCTGAATAAGAATCCATACTGGATTCTGAAAGGGCGGGTACTTTGACTCACGACAATGAACAAAGATCAAGAGGGTGTGTGTGCGGGATGCGGGAGGAGGTTCAAGGGGAAGAGAGGTGTGGCAGTTCACAGAGCAAGAACGAGCTGTGGAAGAGTGGCAGTAGGGCATGACTGCACCAGCAATGAGCTGGGTGAGACAGTGGGAGGTCCCAGTCAGGTTTCAGACCACAGAGCCGGAGACCCTCAGCATGCTCTACATGCTGTGTTTGAGCGGAAGGAGCCGATTGCATGGCCACCGGCGAGAAGTGATAAGTGGGAGCTTTTTGACATCAAGCTTGCGGGAGTTTTGAAAGTGGAACTGGCTGGGAGTGTTGAAAAGAAGATGCATATGTTTGAGGGGTTGTGTTATGGGGCTTGTGCAGAAGAGTTTGGGATAAAGCCTGTGGGTAGTGGAGGTGGGGGGAATGTGGAGGGGGATTTTGGAAAGTCAGGGTCGAGGAGACAGCGGTTGATGGCCCAATTGAGGGCGGAGAAGAAGAGCTTGCGGCGTAGGTGGAGGCAGGCAGACGGAGAAAGGGCTAGTCTGAAGGGTTTGTATGAGGACCTGAAGAAGAGGTATGCGGATGTTAGGAGGGCCGAATATCAGTGTAGGAAGCGGGGGAGGAGGAGGAGGGAGAGGAGGGAGTTCTATAAGAATCCGCACAGGTTAACAAAGAGGTTGTTTGAGGAAGGGGTTTCAGGAAGTTTGGAGGTGTCGAAGGAAGAGCTCGAGAGGCATCTGAAGGCCACATACTGTGATGGGAGGAGAGAGGAGCCTTTTACTGGGGTGGCAGGGCTATTGAGGTCACAGGAGCCAGAGGTCAGTTTTGACTTGAGTGAGTTGAAGTTGTGGGAGGTTGAAGCCGTGGTTAAAAAGGCCCGAGCTGGCAGTGCAGCTGGGTAGAATGGCTTGTCCTACAAGCTGTTCAAGTACTGTCCTCGTGTCCGAAGGGTGCTGTGGCGGATCCTAAGGGTGCTATGGCGGGAGCGGATTGTTCCAGTCAGCTGGTGTGTGGCAGAAGGGGTATATATCCCAAAGGAGAGGGATGCCAAAGGCATTGGCCAGTTTAGACCGATTTCGCTTCTCAACGTGGATGGTAAGATTCTCTTTAGTGTCTTAGCAAGGCGGCTGTCAGGATTTGTCATGAAGAACAAGTTTGTGGACACCTCTATACAGAAGGCAGGGATACCAGGTTTCCCTGGGTGCTCGGAGCATGTCCAGATGATTTGGGAGTCAATCCAGAGGTGCAAACGTGAGAAGGAGGATGTGGATGTCATCTGGTTGGATCTTGCAAATGCATATGGATCAGTTCCTCACAGGTATCTCAGCTTTGCTCTTGAGTTTTTCTGGGTCCCTAGGGTGATCTAGGGGATGGTGCAGAGCTACTACAGCCAGTTCAGGATGAGATTCACGACCCAGACTTACACAACAGAATGGCAAGCGCTAGAAATTGGCATCCCCATGGGGTGTCCAGTCTCGCCGCTGCTGTTTGTCCTTGGGATGGAAGTGTTAACCCGGTGTGTGGCCCCGAGAATTGAAGGGTTGATGCTGGCTGCAGATGTGGTTGTGCCGTCGATTAGGGCTTTCATGGATGATCTCACGATCGTGTCTGGCAACGAGACCCAGGTCAAAGATGGCCTCCATAGGCTAGAGGAGTTGGTGGCCTGGACACGGATGAAGTTCAAGGCCAAGAAGAGCCGCTCAGTGTCAGTGCGGAAGGGGAAGGTGGTCGCAAGGAGATTTCAGATTGGGGGAGAAGATATCCCTCAGGTCACTGAGCAGGGAGTAAAGAGCCTTGGGCGGTGGTATGAGGGCAAGTTGAATGACAGGCACCAAGGAGTTCAGATCTATGAGAAAGTGGTGGAGTGGTTGAAGAGGGTGGACAGGACACTCATCCCTGGGAATGCGAAGGTGTGGTGCTGCCAGTTTGGATTGCTACCACGGATCATGTGGCAACTGCAGGTGTACGAGGTGGCAGTGTCCAGGGTGGAGAGGATGCAGCAGAAGATGAACTCGTACTACCGGAAGTGGTTAGGCGTTCCAAGAATGCTTACAGATCTGGCATTCTTTTGCAGATCAGGCAGGTTGCAATTGCCTATGACGTCAGTGGTGGAGGAGTTTAAAGCTGGCAAGGTTAGGCTAGTGATGATGATGAGGGAGTCAAAGGACCAGGTAATAGCAGGAGTTAGGCCACCGATCCGCACAGGCAGGAAGTGGAGGGCGGAGGAGGTTGCGGACGAGGCAGTGGCAGTGGCAAAGTGGAAGGAGATGCAGGGTGCGGTTCAGGTGGGTCGGAAAGGGGTCGGGTTTCATCAGGGTGTCAGATGGTACAGCAAGCAAGGCAGGAAGGGTAGGAGGGAGTTGGTGGTGGAGGCGGTTAAGGAGAAGGAGGAGGAGTACCGCTTTGCCAAGGCTGTACAGCAGGGAGTGCAGGGGGCATGGACCCGATGGGAAGGGGTGGAGCAGAGGAAGGTGTCATGGAATGACCTTTGGTCAATGTCCTCTGGAGCTGTGCGCTTCATGATCAGTTTCACCTTTGATGTTTTGCCGTCTCCAGTAAATCTCCAGAGATGGGGCATTGTGGAGGATGGTGGATGCAGGGTCTGCAACAAGGCGAAGGGCTCACTAGAGCACACTTTGTCAGCATGTGGAGGTCTATTACAGGCCTATACATGGAGGCATAACCAGGTGTTGAAGGAGATGGCGGAGGTGGTGAGGGTGGCAGTGGAGGCAAGACTGTGCCATGGGAGACAAGGATGGATGAGGCAAGGGAAAGAAAGCTGGATAGGTATGCTGAGTTGAGGGAGGAGTGTGAGAAAAGGGGGTGGAGAGCAGAGGTGCATACTGTGGAGGTGGGGTGCAGGGGATATGCTGGTCGATCGGTAAGGAGGTGGGTCAGAGGGATGGGAATAGGTGGTAGAGACGGGGAAAGGTGGATCAGGAGAATTTGTGGGGCAGCGGAGACAGGATCTGCATGGATAGTAGGGAAGGCTTGGGGGGGTGGTGGGAATAGGGGGGGGGGGTGTAGAAAGAGTGTTTCGGGAGTGAGGAGAGGTGATTGATGCCAAGCTTTTTCTTTTCTGTCTTGTTTTGTGATGTTCTGTTTGTTTTGTTTTCTTTTCTCTTCTTTTCTTTGAAATGCCATGGGGGTGCTGTCAAGGGGATCCCAACGCAGCACCGGCCAGCCAGGGGGAGGTGTACAGCACTTAAATGGCCGAAACACTGGTGATCCCTGGTGTGCTGCTGACGACCCATGGCATTTGTGGAGTTAACATCTTTCCGTTTATTATCTCAAGGTACACAAAGTCATCTACAACCTCAAGTGGATCACCAGCATAAACACATTCACGAATTCTTCAACCTTCCCACTGAAGAAAATAACAATTTTAGTCTTGCTAGCATTAGCAGTCAAGCGCCATGTCTGACAATAAATATCCACAGCATCAAGAGCTTTTTGCAACACCTTTGGAGTTTCTGCTAAAATTACTGTATCGTCTTAATGAAGTATTGAACAAGAACGATTTAAAGCTTTCTTAACATCATAATCCAGGTGGTCAGAAATCTCACTTTCCAATACTATTTCAGTCCACCACATGATTTTCTAATGTACTCTTGAAAATCATTTAGTTTATGGCAAATAAAAGTGAGGATAAGTTTTCGCCCTGTCGTTCACCAGTGTTACTATTAACCCCCCCCCCCCCCCCGACATCCCCCCTCCTGACCGCCACACTTGATTTAGAACTTTCATAAATGTTCTTAATGACAGTAAACAGTTAATATCGTAAATACCATAAACCGTAAACCGTAAATACCATCTTCAACATTAATTTTTATACCATAAAGATGATCTGTCAATTAGATCAAATGCATCCTTGTAATCAATACATGCACAGTATAAGCGTTTTTTTTTTATTTTGCAGATAAACATAGATAAACATCTTCAAAACAAAAATATTACCAATTGTAGAATAATATGAACGAAAGCTAGCTTTGCAACTGATTGACAAATTGCCCTACATCGACGTAAGTAAGCATTGAATTGATCAGTGTTTTAGTAGTAGCCATGATAAAAAATCATGGGCGTACATACTCGAGCAGGATTCGAACCTACGACCTCCTGATCACCGGACAGGCGTCATCTCCACTAGACCACCGAGCTTTCGCCCGACAGCAAGTGTCGGTTCTAATCCTTATAGCATGCAACGGGTACTGCTTTGTTATTCAAATTCATGAATTTCTTCCGTCGAGATGTTTTCATTGCAACTGATTGACAAATTGCCCTACATCGACGTAAATAAGCATTGAATTGATCAGTGTTTTAGTAGTAGCCATGATAAAAAAATCATGGGCGTACATACTCGAGCAGGATTCGAACCTACGACCTCCTGATCACCGGACAGGCGTCATCTCCACTAGACCACCGAGCTTTCGCCCGACAGCAAGTGTCGGTTCTAATCCTTATAACATGATTTTTTTTTTATCATGGCTACTACTAAAACACTGATCAATTCAATGCTTATTTACGTCGATGTAGGGCAATTTGTCAATCAGTTGCAATGAAAACATCTCGACGGAAGAAATTCATGAATTTGAATAACAAAGCAGTACCCGTTGCATGCTATAAGGATTAGAACCGACACTTGCTGTCGGGCGAAAGCTCGGGAAAGCTAGCTTGTTCTTCACCTTACATATTAGCAGCTTCGAAAAACTCTGAGATTCGACGATTAAAAATGGAAATAATTTTTTTTTTCTCGACAACTCAGAAGAGTTATTCTTTTATTATTATCACAATTTGTGTCTATACCCTTATTCTTAAAAAAAGAATGATAATCCCTATGCACCATTCAGTTGGAACAATACCACTGTCCGGTACCACATTAAAGAAGTTTACCAACACATGAAGCAGCATCTTTACGGGACAATCCATGCTTAAGGAATTCATTTCTTATGATATCTTTTCCACAGGCTATAGAATTTTTAATTTTTTTTTATTAGTGCTCCTTTCCAAAGTGACGGGGGCATCCAAGGAACCATCTGACTAAAAAAAAAGAAAAAAAGAAAAAAAAAAACTGAAGTAATATCTTCCAGGCCCGTGGACTGGTCATCTTTGATATTTAAACTAAAAGACTAAAATGATCAACAAAATCTCCTGATGAAACAGTTCCTATTTTCTTCACCTTGCGTTCATTATTACTGTTGAGTAATTGTCAATATTCTTGTGGATTGGATGCCCGCAACGAATGGAGTGATTCATTTGAATCTCTATGAAATGTCCTTCTTTTATGTCTTAAATGAGGCTTTCCTGTAGATTCATAATGATTCAATAGACAAGTAGCTTCTGAATTGCCCAGAAATCTTAGCTTCCTCTTTAATCGATTTTTATCATTCAAATACTCCCACCAGGCAACTCTTTATTCTGCATCAAACCAGGTTTGATGTTTTTTCTTTTGTCTCATTTGTGTTTATATTACTACGAGATTGTCTCACCTTATACAAATGCCAACATCTTGTGCAATATTGACGGACATATCGCATAATTGTGAGTAACAAATATCAATAATATCTTGATTTGCATTCCCATCTAAAAAATTCCACATTTTCACACATTAGCTCAGCCGAGTCTTTGATTTTCTGTTTAAATATTGCATCGTCGTCACTCTTCCACTGGAATATATATATATATATATATATATATATATATATATATATATATATAATATATATATATATATATATATATATATATATATATAATATATATATATATATATATATATATAATATATATATATATATATATATATATATATATATATATATATATATATACATATACATATATAACGTTGACTTTCATTAGGTTGTGTATCTAAATCCGTGTCACACTTTTCGGGCAAGTATTGCCTGCGATTTGTGCAGAACAGTTTATTACTACCCGGAGTTCCCCGCAGATCACCCGCAAATGACAGTTTCTAGCTCGTATGTCTCTCGTATTCGCTGGGAGGTACGCACGCAAATCTTTTTACCCGCAAGCATGTTTAGGTCCTGTCACACCTTTCTGGGCATGCTACGCGGGCTTGTTTTATGTGCGGATTTTCCAGCATACCGGACAATTTCTGAGGGCAGACAAGCATGTGTCTTACTTGCTGGACGCGCTCTACTTAAATTGTACTTGCGAATATACTGTGTGACCTTTGTACCAGTCGCATAGATGCTGACAACTCAATGAAGGAAGTCTTCTGAAGGAATGGCAGAAGTCCCACCGAATGTCATTATCTTGGCTGCATACGGGCACTGCGAACTACTTGCGTAGGAGTTGCCTGCCGCTGACGGCATCGTACAGGCGTTCTGCGTGGACCTCTCTGGGCACTCCGCGATTCACCTGGAAAATGTTTTAGCCATGCTCAAAACTTGGCTGCGGTAAATGGGACTTGCGTAAGCATTTCCGGCAACTTCAGATCAGATACGCGCTAGGTACTGTCAGGCGCGGAGCAAGCGCGGAGCAACTGCGGAGAGCTCCGGGTAGCAAATTTGTTTCCCGAAAATCAAGCCGCAAAACTTCCCCAGATACGGTATGACAAGGCCTTGAGCTTATTCGAATGAGTCGTGGGAGTTCGCTCGCAAAGGTACACGCAGAACACCAGGAGGAGACCCTTTCCTGCAGTACCTCGCAGGCAACTCCAACGCAGGTACGAACATGCGAAACTCGCTAACATTCTTGTCCTTCTGGGGAAATTCAGCTGCGTGCTGAAAAATCCCTCCTTTATGAGTAGCTTACCCGGAAAGGTGTGACATGGCCTTAAGCAGCTTCTCTTTCCTGTTAGGACGGAGGCGTGCGGAAATGATCGCTGATTGGCTGGCTGGCTGGCTCAATCCTGTCCAGTATCGGGATCGAACGCTATTTTGGGCTTGCAACGTACTCGTTTTCTCACGGGACGTTTGTAAAGGCCGCGTCGCACCTTTCCGATTAGCACTGCTGCTTGTAGCTCTAGACGAGGAATCGTCAATGGTTTTAGTGGTGCAACCTTTGACTTCAATGCTAGAAACCGCATTTCATAGTCGTCATCACTTCTAATTCGCCATCTCCTATAAGCACAGGTACCGAATGATCTAGAGTGACCTCGTTTAGATTCTGCATTTCATCAAACAGATTTCTCCACTCCGCTTCGTCTTCTCCAGACAAAAGATCATCCCAATCATAGCCTCTCTGCAAGAGTTTCTGCAAACCGACTTTTGCTCGGACTATGATTGGTGCAGCATATCCAGTTGGGTCGAATATGTGAGCAATTTGACCAAATACCTTTCTCTTTGTCAACTTTGACGTTTCTTGGTCATTATCGGCTGATGTCACATCTCCCGACAGCTACATCTTGTATGAAAACGTATCTCGGTTTTTTGTCCTAGAACACTCCAAGCACTTTCTCCTCTGCTATTTCCTCCAAAAGTTTCACCTTTCCATTTTGGACTTCTCCTCCAAGTTGACGATTTAATGACCAGCCCTTTCTTTTGAAGCCTCCATCAGCCAGTACCTGATCTACATCTGCCGTTAGCTTTAATCTCTGCCTGTGCCACGGACTTCACAGAATCGCAAATGTCATCCATACACACATTTTTTTTTTCTTCGATGTAACTGTTACCTCTGGATGAGTACCTTATGCTTGTTCGGCAGATAACTTCGCAAAGCAAACTGTGCCATTGCTGGTGCAGGTTTGTCGCCAAATGTCACCATAATTGCATCTTGTAGACATCTGGTTCTCTCTTACAATCCACGTTTCTCCACAGGAACCTGTGTACGAGTTGGTCTCTCTCTGGGATGAGCACCCGAGTAATGATACATTTTGGAGATGTCTGCACAGACAGCAACCCTAGTTTTCTCTGAACCTCAGTAGGACCCCAAACAAACTATTTAGGAGATCTGGGCCTTTCATCCAGTAGCTATTCAAACAGTGGCCGTGGTATGAAGCTGATGAGTTAAACACTATCCTGATAGGCGTGCTCTTCTTTTCTGGTCTCACTACTCCATGGTCGAGATGTAGTAAACCGTCCTTTATACTCTTTAATTTTCTGAACAAAAAGTTTCTTACAGAATCCCATCTGCTCCATCTCTCTTATCTGCTTATCATAAACTTCTGCATACTCTGAGTTTCTTTCAAGTCTTTTTTCTGTAGACTGGAGAACTTGCTCTGCTTGGATATTGTTGTATGGCAGTAGTTTGGGGTCCTTTTTCCATGGGTAAGCAATCTCCCACTGCTTCTCGACTTTGCGAGCAGACGATCTGATCAGCTGCTCCTCTACAGCTTCCTTGTGAATCATACCTGTTTCCTTGCAGTAACAAGCCTCGATTTGGATACCCTCGCTTTCAACAGTTCAAAACTCCGTCAGATCTACAGGACCTGCAAGTTTTACATGTAGTACTGCATGACTGTCTGCAGCATCATTTGGTGTGTTCCAAAGATGACCCATCCAACTGGAGATTTCCTAGCACTACAGCGTCCAGCCTCTCGTACTTCTCCGGTATGAAGCCTTGCATGATCTATCCCGACCAGTAAATCCACGGCTCCATTAGCTCTGTGTAGATCCCCAGGTTGTATGTCAAACTTCCTGGCCAGATCTTCTATGTTAACTCCAGCAATATTTTCGCTGATGCATGGTATTCCGACTGCAGTTACCAGGAAAGGTTTACTGTTACTGTTCATCTCTCGGATGGGCACTATGTACAATTTAGTGTACTTTTGTGTCTGAAGACTTTCCTCTTCTTCACCAATCTTGGTTATCGTGATTGTATAGTTGGCACCCCACTGAAAATCGTTCCCTGGGTCCATGCAATTCAATTGTCACAAGCGGAAGTACCAATCAATCAAACTTTATTTTTTTCACTTTCTTTCTTCAACAGAGTGTATAAGAAACAATATCATGAACTTGACATGCGAATCGTCGTAAATATATATAACCAGACAGGATTAACAACATATTCTTGTCTACATGATCAGTAAAATAAAGATACATACACTCTATATACACACTGAGGAGAAAAAAAAAGTGGAGGTACCCACTCAAAAGACTACGCTTGTAACATGTGGATACCTCTGAGGGAAAGGGGGAAAATGGGGTGAAAACTTACAACTACAAAGAGTACGGGAAACTGGGGAAGCGGGGAATAGAGAAAAAAAAGAAAGCAAAAGTGTGAAAAAAGAAACAAAAAACAGGGAAAAGAGGAAGAGAGAGAGAGAGAGAGAGAGAGAAACCAAAAATTTGTTGATGCATACACCAAGGGCGAGTACACCAAGTAAAGCACTAGTTGGGCTCCCTAATGCTACTCCAACTCTACTGTCATTGGTATTGCCTTGATTACCTGTAGCCTCATCTTTTGTGTGCAGGAGCGGATGATGGTAGAATTTGCATCTCTCCCCATTCTTGACTTCAAGACATTGTTTTCTGCGTTTACAAGTAGACATATTGTAGTCTTTACTTGCCCTTTTGAAACAGTTGAAGCATGGTTATCTTTCATGTACTTCCATCGTTTTCGTGGCGTCTTCTCCGATAAATTCCTGAATTGGTCAACCCAGTGAGTTGAAATCTCGCAGCTCCAACATTCGTGAGACTGTGGACAACTGTTCATCTGAGTTGATGTTCGGTCTGGCTATTTCTTGTCTAGGGAGCGTGCAACATGACCCACTGTTGACTGCGTGCGATGATCACTTTGAAGGGGGCTGTACATCTGATCCTGGTCTTCATTTCCACACTCATCCAATTAAGTAGCATTTGTAGTGATGCAGGATCCTTTTGGCTTTCTTGATACCGGAACCAGACTTTCCTGTCATCAATCCATATCTTGCTCTCGACTAAGGATGATATGTGATTATTGTTCATTTCGTACTGTTGTCCAGTCTCCTTTAATGTGTTGTAGCCCCTTCTAAGTAGATGGACTAGTTCACAAAAGTGGCCATCTTCACTGTCTTTCAGCGGTTTGAATCTATTGATGTCATTATTTTATGATAGCATCTGTTATGAATCTTTGATCCCCGTAGATTGCGTCTAACTGCTCCCAGGCACCGTCGTAGTCCGATCCAATCCCTCGAATGATGTCTAACGGCTGGGTTGTACGAAGAATTGCAATGGTATCCCTCTCACTGTATCTTGACTCGACTAAGTGGACAAAGTCTGGCCTTAAAACTCTGTAGTTTCTCACGTTGCCCGAAAACTTGGGTAGCTTGGGTTTCTGTATGGCGCATGCTGAGGGACCAGGTGTGGCAGGGGTTGGTGACACCTTTGGCGTGGACTCTACTGTCTCGTCAGCACTGCTTCTAGTCGAGTCGGTCACGGTGTAATCGTTGACAGAAAGCTTGATCTTCAAGAAAATCTCTCTACATTCGATGATCAACTGCTCTTCTTTCTCGAACTCGTTATCATCTTCGACAGTTATGTTGTAAGCTCGTTGCTAGTCAGTATAAGCCTGCTCATATTTGTTGAATGCTGCTTCCAATTCTTTACGTGGTCTTTCCATGTCCATTATCGTCTTGACCTCTTGACCGAACTTGGTGAACCTGGTCTTAGCACCTTGTCGTTTCAACTTCAGTGCGTTACTGTCAGCCATGGTAGTTACTCAGTAAGGTTCCCCCAGAAAGTGATGATAGTTATTCAGCAATGCATCCTTCAGACGCTGAGTGGGGATTACTAAGCATAACTCCCCGTAGAACTTAAATGATTGTTGCTCAGCAGAGCATCCTTCAGACCATGTCATATCTGTGCAATGCTTGAAGATATTTTATTGGAACTTAGTGTATACGTGTACTGTCTCAAATTAAGATTTTTAGCTGATTAGGTTAAAGGTCCAGTTTACCTTTGGGAACAATGATTTAATTTTTTTTTCCAGATATGACATTTAATGCATATGTGTAGGTCTGTTGTATCACAAAACATCCAATAAAGCCTAAAATATAAGGACATATCTGTATTTTTCTCAATAAAACGTAACTGTACACGGTTTAGTCTGGAAGCATTTTTATTATAAACTATTGTTCACATTTTGTATATTTAACAATACTTAACATCGATTTTACCGATTCAAATTTTTACTGTGGTTGTTTTTATCCCAAACTCACATTTTGGAACTATTTTAAAGCACTAACGTTGGGTTTTTGTTTCATCTGCAAATGGTAAATTATGCCTTTAAAGGCCAAAGATCAAAACGTCAAGTAAACATGTTAAAATTTCACTTTTTCACTGGGGGTACAAAATTTTCGAACATGTCGTGCTATGACAGAGAGCGTGTGAATTTAGCTCGCCGCAAATTATCCTGCAAAAGGGTCTGTAAAAGGGAAGACTAATAGTCCTTACTCTTAAGGATAGTGAGCACACTTTGCGGAAATACAGTAGGTGTTTAAACGCATGTAAGTCGAAGCGGTTTAATCGGTTGCCATAGACTTTACACGTGAAAGCAAATCGCTTGGGTCTGAGCCAGATTCGCTTCCGTTTTATCCTGTATAGGGAATTTTGGCGTTATCCTTCACAGAGTATTTACCTGGTAAACATAATAGAACTTCTTGATTGGATAATATAGACTAACTGCAATTCCAGGTCAAATGTCCACAGATATAAACCATCATTGGCAAATAGGTAGTTCAAATGTCCATACAGCTAAATAATGTTCACGACTGAATATGGTATCAAATTAGGCAACTCAAATGTCCACTTAGGTATGAAATGTCCGCATAGCATATATCAAATCTCAGACAAGAAACAATACAGTTCAAATGTTGCGTAGCAAAATATTACAGAGAACAATGCTCCTGGAAACCAATGTCAAATAATGTTTTCAAATGTCCATTCCCTACTATACAGTGCTTTCTTGATTTAAAAAAAAATCATTATTTCACATAGGTAATTCTATCGTTTAGGGCATGTTTTACAAGTGAAATGTCCACTGGCTCAAACACATTGTTCAAATGTTCATGTGAATTGTAACAGAGATGAATGTATGTCCCCGATACAATGCGGTTAGCAATAGCTAGTTCAATTGTCCGTGTATCACATGTCAAATATCAGACTAGGTAGTTTAAATATCGCATGGCCAAATAAGTATCCAAATGACTGGAGCAATATCCAATAAGGGAGATCAAATGTGACATTGTAATTTCAAATGTCTATAGTCTTGAAAACTGTTTATTTAAACCATATAAATCGTATAATCTTATACATGCAGAAACGCATTCCTCAGTAATCAGTCTTGCATGTACTTGCTACATACACAAACGCAGGTCCTTACGGTGTCAAGATAAAAACATATTCTATTGAAACTTTTTTTTAATGCATACACAAAAAATCAATAGAGCTAAACTGACATGAATCTCATGATAGCGGTGTGACTTCCTTACGTGCAATTCATTGTTTAAAGAATGAACATTTCTGGCATTAGACTATTCACTTTTATTATCTAAAAGATACTGGAAGTCATTTTGTTCAGACTGTTCTTTTGTGATATTTTGCATCATCTCATACATAGAGTAGAATAGTTGACTATATATATTTGTATATACAGAACGGCCAGAACTGTTAACCTGTCGTTTGATGTCAAATTCTCAAGTTTTAGTTTCAGTTTTCTAAAGAGCGTTCTCTCTCAGGCTTGTCGGACGGAATTTGAAAGTGGGATGGTTTCAGTCGGGGCTATAACCATTTACCCTTTATCACCATCCAAATTATCTTCTTTCTTGTTTTTTTTTTCTAACTCTTTTCTTCTCCCTCCATTCTCTCATTTCTCTTCCCAATATAATACTTTCATTGACCTAAGATGACGAAAGAATTTCTATTGTGTGGACATTTGACTGGACTATGGACTGCTTATGTACCTATATGGACATTTTGATTCCCTTAATGGCATTAGAATGACTATATTATACTTGTTTCGCTACAGAATTTGATTCAGAAATCCTATATTGTTATGCGTGCAGAGCATCATACATCAAATACCAGACTACGGTGGCAAGAAAATCTTTGCACACCTACACAGAATTACCGAAAAAAAAAATATATGTGAATCTTATGATAGGAATTCCATCGAATATCTCATAGTTTTTGACAATAGAACTTTCTAAGGTCGGACTATTAATTTCCTTGGTCAGAAAAAAAAATACAGGAGGTCACTCTTCGTGATAATGATTCTTCACTCTTTTGCATCACCCCATGATAACGTGATACTTCTTTTGTTCATTTTCTTGCAGTTCATCAATGTTTTCCTGTCATTTTACTGCAAAATAAACAAATGCAAAATTGCATCTCAAGTTTCCAATTTCTAAAATATGCTTCATCACTCTGTTGAAATCCCTGGTTAAAAAGAAAAACAGTGTTCTTCAGAAAAAGGAAAAAAATGAGTGAGACTCGCTTTGTTTTAATAAAGTCATGACAGATTGTCTGTGAATGAAAACGCAATTGTCTGCGCTTGATAATGTTCATCAATATTTCATATTCTTGAAAAAGATAATTTTTTTTGCTGTGTTTTGGAGTCAACTGGTATCTAAATTACTTACGTGCCATCTGAATCACCCATGAATGACATGAAATGCTCTTATTGACCTGAGGTGACGCGAAAATTTACATTTTGTGAATATTTGACATGATGGACATCTTACTTACCTTACAGGATATTGGTTTGCTAAATGGACAGCTGATTTCCCTGTTGACACTCGAATTAGCTAATATGACGCTTGATCTGATATTGCGGATATTTGACCTGGAAAACCTACACAAATCGGTTGGCGTGGAATTAGGCCGTTTTGCCAGGAAACCCTTCATACGGCTGCATAGAATAAACGTCATTTATTTTCATTCTATAATATGAATTGCATTATTTCTTTACGAAAATAATCCTAATGCAATCCCATCTCTCGAGTGGGTTTCGACCAAAATTTAACAGAATTTGGAATGGCGATACTTTAATATTAAAAAACACGTATTTTGCTCAAAATTATGTTGCCAATTAAGTTAGAAAATACTCTCAGTGGAATTTTTTCCATAGAGAAGAACGATTGATCTTATGCTCGATTTATTGAGCGTAACTTGGTGAATCCAGTGTAAGTTCACTATTGCGCCTAAGTCATATTTCATAAAGACACACTTCATACCCACATGAAAAATCACGCATAAATTTCAATAGATAAAGCGTAACTTGCGATCAACTGCAAAGTTGTTTATGAAACGCAATTTGCGATTGATCGCAACTTATCCTCAATTTTTATCAAACAGGCGTCAGACATTCAAATTTGAAAGTTGGTCTCGATCAAAATTTCAACTACTGTGAAGCCCTGATATTAATATCCCAGATTTAGCGCGCCACATCATTATGTACTAGTGTAGGATCCTCGGCGAGAGAGTGAAGCTACCGAGCTTTGGGAGGGTGGATAACTCCGTCCCACGATAGGGACTCTTTGTCAATAATTTAATATACTAGTATAGTATGAAATTAGCCAATATAGAGCATTTCTTTTACCTTTTGGGGAGCAAAATTTGGACGGGGCACATTTATGTGACAGTGTGAGATCCTCTGCGAGGGAGCGAAGAGAGCGAATGGAGTGAGGGTATAGGACTGGTGACTATAAAGAAAATGTAGTATAAAAGTCGCATTTATAGCAAATTAAAGAATTCCTTTTAGCTTTTGGCGAGCAAAATCTGGCCGGGGAATATTGTGAGATCCTCGGCGAGAGAGCAAGGAGACTGAGCGGGGTAGGATGTTATACCCCAGAGGCATAACACTCTATGGACATTTTGTAAAAACATATACCATAAAGTCGGGTTTAAAGAGCATTGCCAAACCATTATTTAGGGAATTACAGACATATTGAAAAAATTACAGCACTATGAACATGAAACTAAAAAAAAAACAATTAGCAGGATGAGGGAGAGAGAGAGAGAGAGAAAAAGGAAGAGAGCTTGTTAATAAAGTGAAAAAACTAGTTATATCAGTTATCAAAGTGACAATTTTTAGACAAGAAAAGTGTCTTGATTGCCCCTGAGTGAAAAAAAAACAACAACAACAAAAGTTCAGGGTCATTCCTATCAAAAAAGATCAGGCTGCAGTCGCGTTTACCGTAATGCGTGCGCAGCCATGCAAACTGCAGCGTCGTAATGCTGAGTGGAGGCATATACGTGTACATACAACGGGGATTCCCATTTCGTTACACAGAGTAGCCATTTTGAGAAAAGTTTTCGTCTTTGAAAAGGGTCTATCATCCCACTCCCCTCCCATACGCAATGCAACCAATGAAAACATATAATATTGCATTTGATTAACAGTTCTCCTACAACCCTGGAAATAAAGCCATGCCAAGCTCTATAACCCCTTGGTGAACAGTCCACATGGCTTCTGTAGAAGAAAAGTAGAACTATAAGTATCAGGTACATTTTGTTTTTTCTAGTGATGTCCGGGGTCACGTAGGTTGTCTACTTACCAGTTATACTTTCGAAACACAGATGACACGTAGTCCAGTTGTGATTACTAGTCTCAGAATTAATGCAAGGAACGGCGATTTTCATCCCTGGACGTGCATATTTTGCACACCACATGACCACAAGAACCGTTGATTATAAATGAATGATTACATTGCACAAACACAATTAATAAAGCGAGTCATGCATTGATCGGAGTGTGAAAGCACAGTGTTGCTGCGACGACGAAGCATATTGATGCAGAGGGATAAAGGTGAAGTATAGTAGCCTGACTAGTAACCGCTCACTTTGATACTTTATTGTGAATAACTTTACCAAATTATCTTCTTCCCGATCCAATCCTGTGAAATGTGGTTGGCGATATTGCTCTTTCTTATGTATATTACGATCATCTACTCACGAAGTCCTATCACGGAATAAACGCGCGATACCTTCGTCGTTACATCCTGTACTATATAGTAGCCGCTCACCCCTGACTAGTAGCCGCTCACTATAATACATGGCGCGCGCGCCCGCACATACAAGGCTCTGAAGGATGCTAAGTACCTTTCTGAATGATGCTGTCTAGCAAAGGGCAAGTCTGCCAACACGTGTGCCTAGCCTGAGATAAACATAAATTTTCGGCAGCAAACGGTGTGGTGGATATTCTATATAATTGTATTCAATTTCCAATATTCTAATATCACAATTCTAATATCACATTAATGTTCAGTTTGTTGTTTTTCACTTTCTTTATTGTGTAAGTATACTGCATTGGACGTGTTTCGTATTTATTATTATGTGGAAGACGGGTCTGCTTATTCATAGTTGCGAAAATAGAATTTTATAGATACATTGGAATCCCGTTACAACAAGATCGTCGGTTTCGGGTGATTTTTGCTCGTCATATCCGGATTCTGGTTGTATCCGATTGCTTGTGGAATTTACACTTTATATGTAAATGCTCTATCAAAATTGGGTTACCTGCATTTTTTTATGACAACGTCATATTGATGAACAGAAAAACAAGAAATGCGACAGGAAAAATGAGAGAGCATTCTCGCGATGATTAAAATTATTTTTGTTCTAGACACATTTTATCAAATATTTCAGATTTGACAAATCATTTAATCATATCGTATATGGGGCCTTCCTTCTGTTAGCCCCATGCTGATCAATCTGCACGGCAGCACATCTCAGTGAGAAGAGAGAGAGAGAGATGAAGCAAAATTTATGCAGCTATACAGGTAAAGTATCGCGCTATCAACGCTGCATTTAGCGTAACTTGCGTGGATGAAAGCTGTGAGTAAAATCCGAATTTATCTTTCATTCTATGACAAATTACTGATATAAACCACGTGTACTACGGTGAAAGTTTACACCACAATTTATACTCCCATCTTTTATTTCTTCCAGGGAAACAGCTTCCCGGTTGTGACCCATGAGGTTGAATGCGTGCTTTGCGTGAATGTTTTACCCGACGAGATTGACGGGTCAATGCCGTTTTATTAGAAAACGAAAACCACGTAAAGATACCGGCTAACTGTGGATTGCAAAATCGAGTGAAATAGTACTTGTATTTAGATAGGCTATAGTTGACTTAATTAAAATTCTAGCATACGATCCCATCGTATTTTAATTTTGACCTTTAATTCAATTCATCTTATCAAAGTTACGTAAATGGGTATGTAACTGAGCGGCCAATGTTTGCGAAAGCAGCGAATAATGGCAGATTCTAACTTTCGCTAGGGCTCGGTAACGGTTGCGATCAAACTCAAGAACAGTACTGTTTTTATCGCAAAGGATTTTTTAACATGTTCAAAGCTCCCAAAACAAACAATTCGCTGTGTTCGCCGCTCACAGATATTCCCGTTACGTATCTTTGGAAACATTTCGGATACGTAAACACATGTTCATTACTGTACACCATTTTTTCTTGTTTAAGCCATTAGATAACGTTAATTCGAATTGTAGCGTTTGTGATAACATTTCGGCATAAATAGCGACGGCTATAACTTCTAAATATTCCGATGATGTTCCATCACGGCCCTCGGAAAGAGACTTTATGAACTTGTGCCGTCGTTATCACCTTGATTGCTTCTGTTGGCGCTGTCATAATCATATGCTAGTCTGTTTGCACGAAACGATGGTTCAAATAATTTAGGGAGAATTAGTAAAGCGGTTAAGCCCTCAGAATCACGTGAATTGTGCAAAATTTGACTAAAGCATGAAACTTTCACCAGTGTTAGTACATACCATAAGATTTATTTTAAGATCGGGAGGTAAGTCTGATTTGACCTTTAATGACCTCCAGAGGTCAATATACTTTAGATATCAGAATATCGACGTTTTTAGACATTTGTGAATGATATATGGTCAGTTTTACAGTAAAGGGTGTAACTTTGATGTGGCAAGGGTCAAAAATTAAAGTTGTGTTTCCATTTTTATCTTTGCCTTTATTTTATATAGGAATGTCTATATTTTCAATATTTTGTCATTCCAGAGCTTACATCAATTCTTAGGCTAAATATAAAAAATGAAGTGACTATTATGGAATTTTAGATAAATTTAGGTAAAAACAACAAGAATGTTTTGGTCACCCACAGCAACCAAATGAAGATAAATGGTGGAGGTAATGCAACTTTTCATTTGCTGTGAACATATATTTGAAATATCAAAACACTTTTCCCCCAACAGATATTCGCTCTTGCAATTATTTGGATGTGAACTTCAAATTCCAAGGTAAAAATGGTACCTGACAGACTATTTTTAAGTTAAAAGAATGTTCTAGAAGCAAGAGCCACTCTAAACATAGCCCTAAATTATCTCTTGGTAACAAACATTTATCAACCCAAATCCCAAAGAAATTTGATTATTTTTGACAAAGTTGAAATTTTCAGACTTGTGAGTTTCGGAGGCTTCAGTTAACAAACTAGTGTGTTTCGGAGGCTTCGAAACTGGTAACACAAAGTTCTAGTCCTGTATTCACTTAAAATAATAAAACTACAGTAAGCAACTATCACTACATGCTAGAATAAGAACAAGGCATCAATAAAATGTGAATAACAGTACACAGATGTACATTTTATGGCAGTGCATAATGTGTACCCTTCATACAAATTGTACTTATTATTATAAGGAAATTGGCTTCCACAAAAGTGAATAACGAATTGTGTACACTTTGAGCAATGCTCAGTTCGAATTTATGACATTACACGAGGCAATATGATTCTAAAGGAAACTGCAACAGTAGCAATAAAAGTACACTGATTAGGAACATCTTTTTTTTTGCGGCTTAAAGTTAGCAGCAACGCATGTTTTGGAGGCTTCATCATGACTGTTAACATGCAAAAATGGTCCATTTTAAGGTGATATGAAGTACTTTAATGCAGCTGATTGTTTCCAAATAACTAACAATGTTGTAACATGTAAAATAGTATTTATTTGTATGCAGAAAAAAGACTTTCCAACATATATGTTAAGAGACAAAGAAAAATATTTTAAATCTTTATGCTCAGTTGTATACATACACTGTATTTGCATATCCATGACTTTGGCAATGCAGAACATGATTAGGCTACACACATGTACACGTACAGCTGTATGCATTTGTCAAACTTTTCATCATAATGCAGTAAGAATTACTTTCAGTGAGTTAGAACTGTAGCTATAGACTTAATGCAAAGATTATGTTTGCTTGCTTTATAAGTGCAGTTTGTGGGATGTATATTGACATAAACCACCCATCATAATTGTTTTATATACATGTGAAATCAATTTCAACTGTTGATGAGAAAGGGATAGAAAATAGACTATGTGATGGCATGACGGTTAGATTACAACATAGCATTGTAAAATATAGAAAGGGGAAAAAGGCTTATAAACATTCTTTTGCATTTGACCATGCCTGATACCCCCTACTATCACTGTAGCTATCAAATGCAGTGATCATGGTCATAGAACAGCAATCTTAAACACCGATCAGCCATTCCATGTAAGGGTCATCATCAAACTGTCATCATCAAAATGGAGTTGGAATAATCAATATATTGGTGATATTATCATGGAGCTCAATAGAAATTGAAATGGTCAAGATCCCATTCATCTTTTTGAATCGCCTGTTGAAAAGATAAATGTACATACCCTACCCATGACTGTGTACGAATTTGAATTTTAAAAAAAAATGTTGACCAAATGTATAGTTCCCTATGATATATGATAGTTAGAATTTTACTTTCTTTTTCTGTGGTATACAAGTCACCCCTGTTTCATATAATTTTATTTTTCTTTTTTTTTTTATTCTTCAAAGGCTTCTTTTTTTATAGTTATTTTATAAAATTCCAGTTAGTGTGACTCCTGTGACAGCTAGGAGGCCTGTTTTTGAAGGTACGCATTGAGAAATTGCTAACAGAACTTTTACTGTTTCTAAAAATGACAACCTTTTTAGCAAAAAATTAAAAAGCAGCAAATGTGTTTAAAAATATCTAAGTTTTTTAGAAACCCACAAGTTTGTTTTAAATAGTATATAAAACCTTACATGCATCAGATCTGACATACAGATTGATATGAAAACCTGTCTGAATGAAGTAATCAAATGTCAAAATTCCAAAACAGTACCCTGTGATCCAAGTCACACCACAGAAATGATAATCTGCAAGATGTTAGCTATTTTCAAATCCAATCACAAATTTATTGATTAATTATTTTCCCCCAAATAAGTATTGGAAATGAAAGCCAAAGAACTTGTTAAGAAATGGAAAGCTGAAAAAGTCAAGATTTTAGTATGGCAAAAACAAATGCCATGTGAGTAACAATGGAATGGATTTGTCAATGGGTTATAAATGGACATGTAAAAGATTGTGTTTCGAAACTATTACACTCAGATGATAGTGAGTCGAAAGTGTAAAAATCCAAAAAGTATTTTCCACCATTTGCTCTGGATCATGCATAAAAGATACAACCTTAAATTCAAAAGTAATATTTTCTTAGTTAAGTGTATGCTTCCCTCTTGAATAACCATCTATTAAAGTCCTTGAATCTTCAGGACAGGAATAGTGTTCAGTTCTTTAAAAAAAAAGTGTATTTAACACTAAATAATCAAGTAATTGTTTGGTCTTCATTATCAAAGTCTAACCAGTCAAAAGAGTGATACAAATATGGTCACAACACTTCAACTTCTCTCAAGAGTAAAAATGAGTTATCCAACTTAAGAACATTGATGTATCCACAACTACTTGCTTTGTTGCACTACTGTTGCATGATGTGGGCATGCACGCAAGCTGGAAGTCACTTTCATTACTCACAATATCTAGCCTGTTTCATTGTTTCAAAAGGAAACCTACAAAATAAATGCTTTTCATACATTTAAACAACTATCTACACCTTGCTTGAGGAATCATTACGTCTCATTCAGTCCAAACAGTTATTTGATAGACTTAGAATTACAAAATTGTAATCAAAACATTCCATTTACATGCTGTTAACATAAAATGAAGCCTCCGAAACATCTGGAAAATTAATTTGGTATGCCTTACGTTTTTATGAAAATCATGTATGTTATGTAGAAAGTGATGGGTAAATTGTGTCTTTTTTGGTTGATATACACTGTTTAAACATATTTGTGGGGCAACATCCTCATCTGCTAATATTTTATTGCTGAATGAAAAGGTGAGTTATGTGTGACACGTCTGCACTGTTTAAGAAAAATAGGTAAATCATATAGTAAATCTATATTGGTGAGTAAACAAAGCAGCCAGAAAACTGAATGTGATTAAATATCTTTAGATATGTCATAAGCAATCATTGGGTGGGTGAACAATAAATCTAATTTGATTTTGTCCAGAAAAAATCACAAAAATGCAGTGTTAACATCCTTTTGAAGCCTCCGAAACCACTTTTTCTCTATAAAGTATATTAGCTCAAAAAATTATTGCAGTATCATAATGTTTTTATTATTTTTGTTGTCTGTCTATGTCTGTTGATGATTTCATGGCATAATTTGGGGCAGACACTCAAAGAATTTATCAGAAATGTCAAATTAGATGTTTTTGCTGTTTCGGAGGCTTCAATGCGTCTCGGAGGCTTCACGTGTTAACGGAAAATTTGTATTGTCTCCTATTTTCAGAGAGTTTGGCGGATCTTAACTATTTTTGGTCTATCAGGTTAGGGCCCCATATCCTACATTTTGACATATAGATTAGGTCGCTTCTCTTATCTATATTCATATTATTTGACTAAACACTTTGTTTCGGAGGCTTCAAAACTGCTAACGGAAATTTCACTTGATGGAATAAAATTATCACAAAATTTCAAATAGCCCTAGAATCAAGTAAACTTTGATGTAAGTTTAGCTGTACCTTACTATTTTCAGCATAAAAGAAAGTAACCAAAACACATCCACTGATCATTACTGTCCATCAAAGTTTGTAAACAATTGTTAACGGAAAATGAAGCCTCCGAAACCTCAAATTTGAAGTCATAGTATTCTAAAATAAAGGGCCAGATACAAACCAAACTAATTTGGTCATTTCAATTGACCATACAACTATGCTTTTAACATAAAAAATTAGATCTCTGCAGTTGCTGTAGAAAATTATTGACATTTCAAAAATGTTATATAAATTTCAATGCAACAAAATAGTCATTTTTAGGGTACATATGTGACTGTCAAAACAAAACGCATCAATACCTGGACTTGATTATGCTACCCAAGGTGGCTACTCATAAGGTGACTCACATGGGAAAAAATCTTTGAGATCTGTAAATCTATGTGTTCAGGGTTAGCCAAAATGCTAAAAATTGAAAGTTACACCCTTTACCGTAAAACTGACCATATGTGGTTATATTGCACTAAACATGCATTTATGCCACAGAGAAATCATTTCCAGATTCAACAGAGCACTGGCAGGTTTTTACCTTTGACCTCTGATGACCTCCAGAGATCAATGAACTTTAAATATCAGAATATCGATGTTTTTATACATTTGTGAATGATATACGTGGTTATGATTCACTAAACATGCATCTATACGGCAGGGAAACCATTTTCTGATTCCACAGAGTATTGACAGGTTTTAACCTTTGACCTCTGACCTTTAGAGGTCAATGACCTCAAAATATATTGATCTGTGATGTCATTGGTTAATGGTAACCATTGTTAAGATGTACAAAACAAGCATATCTGTCTTACAATGAAATTGTCTTCATATTGTAAAGAGCAGACAGGTTTCTACCTTTGACCTCTGATGACCTTGAGAGGTCAAAGACCTTAGAATATCAGAATATTGAACGATGACATCATTGGTGAAAGGTCAAACATGGTAAAGATGTACAAAACAAGTATATCTGTGTACAATGACATTGTCTTCATATTCCAAGGCACACAGACGAGTTTCTGCCTTTGACCTCTGATGATGTCGAGAGGTCAATGACCTCAAAGTATCAGATTACAATTGGCATCATTAGTGGTAAACATGATGATGTTCTAGAGAGCACTCGTAGGCCCTGCTTATTAACGAGCCATTACCTTTCACCTGTGAAAATCACACAAGGACGAATACCTCTAATGAGATGTGAAGATATTAATATTGATATTGCGATAGTTGATAGGTAATTGTTTATAATGTAGGGCTTACAAACCAAGCATTTCTGTTACCCCAAAAGTGGCTACTCATTCCGCAGAACTTTTCAGGTAATTATCTAAGTCGGGTATGTGCACAGAGCATGGGGTGTCGATCTATTTTCACGTGGGGGGGGGGACTTGGAAAATATGTGTAAGCATATTAAGTTCATGGTGCAAAGGAATGAAGCGGAGGGGGAGGGGGAGGGTGTGGGTGGGGGATTGGATTTTTGCAGGTTTAGACCTGAAATCAGTGATTCAGTGTAGCTCTTGTTTAACGTGTGCGTCATCACTTATAATATGGAAGTTGATGAGGTGTGGGCGCATCTCACCTACCCCCTCCCAAAGACGAAGTTTTTGATTTTTTTTTTTAAAGAATCTGAAGCATACGTTTTGGGGAACATTTGGAAAATTATGGATCGCCAAAGTGTACCAAGTCTATATGGATGAGAACCCAGCAAGGGCAGCGTTGGCGAGGGTAGGGTATTCCACTCCCATTCGAGAGAGCTCTTGTATTTTGAGAAATGATATTCAACGACCTGGCACACATGCACTTTTGAAGGAATACCTCGAAATTTGTATCAGAAAGGTGTAGTAAGTCAGCCATCTATGGAGGGAGACCAATCGAGGGAAGGATGTGGGTGGAGGTATCCCCCTCCCACATTATGGAGCTTTCGCATTCTTTTGTTTGCAAATCAATGATCTCGTGCCACTCTTGGTTGAACTACCATTTTGAAAAAAAAAAGTCCATACCCAAATGTGTAGACATCAATGCATGGAGGAGAGGTTGATACAGCGAGGGGGCTGTCCCCCAACCCTTCCCATGCGAGGGAGCCTTTGCAGTAAGAATAGAAATGTTAAAAAAAAAAAATCTTGTATACACATTTATGATGGAATATTTGGGAAATTATCAGTAAAAGGAGTATACTAAATCTAAGGGTAGAAACCGAGGAGGAATTGTTAATTGAAAGATACACTACCCCCTCCAACAAGAGGGATTTTCTTTAGTATATTGGAACTGAAATTAAAGATCTAGTACGTATTTTTCGATGATATAGAACAAAAATGGGACAAAAGCACTTAGCGTATATGGAAGTGGACCTAACGAAAGATGGTGTGGGGGAGGGGGTATGCAAAGGAGATTTTGCCTTTTAATCTGGTGCATACTATAGCTGAAATGTTCAGTGACAATTCAGTTTCTGTCAAAAAGTGAAAAAAATATCTGCATCTCAGGAAATTCTTGGAGGCAAAGTTTTATGTCCCCACCATTCCCCCTCCCATATTTTCTCGGGAGGCGGGGCAAATGCCTCTTGCCCTCCAAAGTGAACACTCGTGCATATTATAGGAAAGCCTTTTCATCCTTAGAATTCAAATAAAAATATCTCTTAAAAACATTTTTCATAGAATTAGGGAAATTATCATTCCCCAAAGTATGTTATATCTGTGGAAGGAACCAAGCACGGGGAAGGAGTCTATTGAAAGGAGATATCCCCTCTCACAGAAGGGAGATTTTGCATTTCAGAATTAGATTTCAACAATCCTATGCACACTTAAAGTGAAAAACTTGGGCAGTCTTCTGTCTAAAAATCAAAAAGCAAAAAACAAAGAAAAAAAACAAACAACAACAAAACAAAACATAGTCCACATCTCAGAATTTAATGGGGTGGGGGTCAACTATCCCTGCCACCACCCCTCCTCCAAACTGATGCCCCGGTATGTGCAGGTGTTTTATTCCACTTGTTGAAAAGAAGAGAGAGAGTTTTAAGAAACAATATTGTTCAGTGGTCGCTATCCCAGTCAAGTAAATTGTTTATCAATAAGGTGATTTCCATCACCTGCATACCTTAAGATGATGTAGGTCTGGTATTTGCTTTGCACGTTATTACATCTATTTCTTTTTTAGTACATTGTATTCTCGTTTATATTTTGATGTGAAAGTTGTTTACTTTGCCATGATTTTATTTGTACATAGAAAAAAATAATCCAAGACTGAAAATGAAACTGATAGATGATTTAATGATTGACATGATGCACGTATTGGGTATTTCTATAGCAATAAAAGTGAGCAATTCAAAAGGCATGTACTCATTTCACATGAACATTATCAATGATCCTCTGACCTCTGGAGGATATCGAACGATATGCATCAAAATGTAAGAATATTGATTTCTAGTCTCATTGGTCTGTAATGGCAAGCTGCTTATGAAATAGTAATTACACCAAAAAAAAAATGCATTTTGAGTGAGGGTACATACCCAGTGATTGCGACAAAAAACAAACAAACAAACAAACAAACGGTTCGGGCGTCGCAATCACTGGGTATGGGCTCTCACTCGGCTTGCTTCAACTCGGAGAAATAAAGACCAAATTAAAACGGCTAGAAACTACACTACACCGACCCCAGCTGGCGCCTGTAGCAGTGCGATTGGTGCATGTAGTAGTCTTGGCGTTCGCAGACTCTTTTACGTTTGTTCTAACACATAATGATGAAAAGTGGCCTGTAAAATTCTACTGATACTACAATTTGGAACCACATACTACCTGGGGGTGATCATGGAGGTCCCATCTACCACCCTGTCTGGTCAAACCTTTTCTGCGGGGTGGGTTGAACGAACTCCCCTTATAGGAATTAGCGCCTTGACTAAACCCTTGGGGCCGCCATATTGGCGAAATCCAATATGGCCGCCATCCGGGTTAAAGGTCAACTGCAATTACAAATTGAAAAGGCTGATTAATGTTATGAATCCCATGTGGAAGATTTTACGGGGTTAGAGAATGTGATTCTAAATATCATTTCTGCAATTCAAGGTCACTTTCAAGGTCAAATAAGGGTCAAATCAGGCATTTTGTGCTTTTTTCGAAATGGCGTCTGTCAGCATTCAACTGCAATTCACTGGTACCCCTATTTTGTCCCATTTGTCATCTCTTCCATACTCCTTCAATGGTCAATTAGGGCCAAGGGCGGTTCCATCCCCCTACATATCAATAATGATTATGGCAAATAGATGAAAAAAAATATATGTAATATATATACACATATATATATATATATATATATATATATATATATTGAAATCTTTGAGCACAGAAAATTGGCTTCCATCGGTTTCGGTTTTTTTTTCTTAATTTCTTTGCCCAAAGTTTTCACTATTTATCAATTGTTTCTGGTCAATTTTTCCTTTCTTTGTTTCAATATATATATGAAGAGTTTGTTTGCAAAAACCGATAAGTCCATATTTGTCAAATGGAGATATTTGCGATTAAAGGTCAAGAAAAATAAAGGGAATATTAGAAGAAAATTTTTGCTTCTTTTGACCATAACTTCAAAAATATACCTTTATATGTAGTGACCAATGTATCATTTAAAAGGTATTATTTTGTACTTTATGACAGAGACCGTACTTCAAAATCTTCAAAAATGGACTTATCGGTTTTTGCAAACAAACTCTTCATATATATACATGCTTAAATACGGCTGCCATCATATTCCAAGGTGCCGAATCATGGTGCGATGGCAAAGAGGGTAATAAACACGCCTAATCATATTTCGTCTTTGTTATTCCTTCCGACGAGATAGCTGGATAGGCCATATGCAACTAGCTGTTCAGTTGTATGTACTTGGGGTGGACCACTTTACCGGTTTATGCACCTTGAGTTTTCCGATAACGGTATGCCGGTATGCCGATTCGGGATCTTTTCAAGTGTCTGGGTTTGTGATTCTTCCACACAAGGGACTTCCACTTTTTATATCCAAGTGATGAGGTGCAAAGTGTTGTGCCTCTACTAGAGGGGACGGTATGACAACACACACCATTGCTCAGCTAGACTTGAGATAAGTGGGATTCGAACCCGCGCCGGAACACAAGTCTTTAGACCGCAAGCCATACGCTACCGACTGCGCCACCTCATCACCTTTCATGGTCAACTGTATAACTTTCCAGCTCGCAAGCGATATGATTCTCCTCCTGCTGAAATTGGTGTAAGCCTGCTCTCCCTTGACAAGACAGCGTCTGCTTCTTCAGTGAAGGAAGCAATGGCCGAAGCTTCCAGGGAATCGAGCTCCTCAATCCAGGTCAGACCACTATTCTATAGGGGCAGTTAAATAAATTCGATCATTAAAGTCCTTTTATGGCAGTATCTTATCAGAGTAGGTGAAGACAATTCAGCTGAAGGTTTTTTCTTATCTTTTTTATTCTCTTTTATCAAACGAAACTGTTTCATTACTGAAAGCGCAAATGACTAGGGAAACTGACGCCTATTGATGTTGTATGGGATACTGATCCTGAAGAAAATAATGTTAACATTTTTGCGCAGCAACACTGTGCAGTCCTCTGACAAGAGATGGTGATGGCACCTTTCAAATCTCAAATTATGATTGGAAGAGCGTAGCGGCTTCCTGAAAATTAAGATTGAAAAATAAAGAACTGCCCTCATTTATCAGCGCACAGATATCCAAGAATAAATGGGACGGACAATTCATCCTGAGCACCTGATTCAAGACGGAAATATCCAACAGGAATTGTGATCTCACAACCCTTCAACTTTCCAACAACTTGGATGCGATCCATGCAAAGATATCCTTATAAAGGATGACATAATGTTTTCTGAAAGCATTTTCCGAAAACAGTACACAATCGCACGGATGAGCATAACATCACATTTTCGGTAGTGTGTGTTTTTTTAAATCCCTTTGATTTGAGGGAGTTACGGGTGGGTCGTGGTCTTGAAAAGATAAATGCCTTTTCAGCTCTTTCCTGTACAGCATACCTCTCTTCCAGAGCCCAACATCAGGCACTGACAGGGTGCGACATTACTTCAGACTTGCTTTGATGTGGCATGCAAAATGTCTAAGTAGTATGGGTCCGCAAACCAGAGCTCACTGACACATTAACTACTTTAATAATCGAGCTCATGTCCAGCAAGGACTGATGAGCAACAAGGTTTATGGGGCAGCCAGCGTCAACGAGGGTAGGCATCATCTCGTCATAACGTGGGAGCAGATCATCAAAAACCACCCTATCTGATCAAGTGGCGCTGTATCAACATTTCGAAGATGAGTGCTGCTGCATGTGAGTTTCTATTGGAATCATGACAGCATGGGTCATGATGTGATCCCTGACTTCAGGGAGTGGAGTTGGAGGAAAGATGGCACAGGGACATGGCAATTACTAGTACTATCAGCCACTCTCCGCAATGCTTCAGTACCAAATTTCATTCTCTTGCACCACAGCTGTTTAAAGGCATTCATTGGGAGGTGGAAAACATGGAAATGGAAAACATGGAAATGGAAAAAAATGAAATGAATGAATGAATGTGAAAATGCACAATGTAGAGCAGGTGTCAGACGAGCCATGGTCAGTAGCTTGATATTACTGCAAACTGAAAGTGGGGGGGGGGGGGGATTGAGGGCCTATCTGACGGGAGGAGACATTGTCGCAATGCCAGCGTCTCGAAGAAATTATTTTCGCTGTCACAACTAACGCGATTTTCAGGGCGACGTCCAAGACGTCTTCAAACAAAGGGACAACTTATTTGCTTGGAATTCACACGGATGTTGGCACGGCTTTTGCAGTCGCAGAGACTTATCAGAGACGTCTTTTCTCAGCGACTTCTCCCTTTCGTCGCCATTATGTTATTACTGTCTCCACAAGATGCGGGGACATCTCGAAGATGTTGCAGACAAATTTAGTCCCCACGACATGGCCACAGTAATGGGAGACTACGCAGAGACGCCTCGGAGACAAGCTGGAAGACGGAAATAGTCTCTGCAAAAATCGAAAATGTTCGATTCTCCTGCGAATCCTGGAGATTAGTAGATTGGGGTGTTAATATGTCGAGACAAATTGTGCAATTGATTAAACCATCAGTTGTATTACGTAACAGGGGCTATATTAGGCAAATGATGACATCATTTCTTGCGTAACAGATGACCTCACCGATTGCACCATAGGGTGACATCATGGACGCGTTTATATCATGAACTCGTCGATTGCAACGCATGGCGCAAGAAAATATTAATGATAGATATCCGCCCATGTCGCAACATGTCGTGACATAGTATGAGATCATAATGATCAATTACGTGGGTGTTTTTGGGGGGATGAGATAATCGATTGCAACGCGGATGTTAATGACGCTGCTTCACCACATGGTGCAACATAACGTGACGGTCGTGGGCATACATAGTGACAACATGAGGTCCTATAATTCGGCGTGATATGGTAGCTCGCAGCAGCGCCGTTTGATGATATGATGAGCATATCGCAGCATGCCTATAGCCGGTGCATTTGAAGAGAGTGAGCGATGTAATTGATAGTGAGAGGGAGAGAGATCAAAAGCCATTAACGAGGTCGGCTGGGTCTGCTTCGGTCTCGGTGCGACAGGAGAGAGAGAGAGAGAGAGAGAGAGGGAGAGATTGGCAACGAGGTCAGCTGTGCCTGCTACGGAACTGGGACAGTCGCGTGTCAGAGGTCAATCGTTGCACCGTCTGAACTTAGACCGTGAGTCATCGGGAGTAACTGAGGTCATGGTGGGAAAATACCGGTTTGTTTACTTCTGGGAACATTGAAGTCGCGTTGCGTACAGGTGGTGCAATTGCGAATATCGCGAAGCGCTGAGAAATATATCTTTTATTGTTTTTAATGTAAGTATAAGCGGTTAGGGAGTATAACGGTCAATACCATTGAGGTCCAATCGTCGGTCAATCACTGCAGCGGACGCGTGTATTAGGATCTAACCTATAATAGAATAGCGAGTAAAAGTAAGATGGAGTGTGTAAGATGACGATGGTATCAATAAATATAGGTCCTATATAGTTGTGTGAATATAGTTGATCGTGAGCACGAACATTTACGACAGTTCTACAATTACGACTACCGGGGAATTTCTGTCGGTGTAATCCCTGCTGGAATTTTATATACATTGTAATTTCATACATACCATGAGAGCGTATCGACCCATTATTCGTATTTTGTTGTATGTGTAGTGGCTCTTAAAAGAGCCTTTGGCTTACCAAAGCCCCAGAGATTTAGGCGTTGAGTTTCCGACCGTTCTCGTCGCGAAGGTAGTCCACTAGGTCCAGGAAGAAGAGTATGAGACCAGCCTGCCTAGGAAACAAGAAAGTCTTGCTTGTCGCGCGCAGGACACGGGAGACTATTCCGAGGCACATCGTGAGATGAACGATTCCAAGACATAACGTAGAATAAAATGACATCATCCACACATGGCGCAACATAATGCCATCAATTGGTTTGATCGTGGATAGTGTCGTGGCTCGCAGAAACGCCCTTACATACTGCCTGATGGGGAAAGTGAATTGAAGAGAGTGAGCAATAACTGAACGAGAGAGGGGCATTTTTTTTAATTAGGATATGAAGCTACAACGGAAGCTCCATAATACGGAAACCTCTGCCCCCAAGTCGCTTGCCGCTGAGGTCAAATGGCAACCGAGAAATGAGCGAGAGGAGGTGGGTCAACAGGTCAATCGTTACACCGGTCGCGTGCCGCTGCTATTATCATGAGCTTTGACCGTGAGCCAATGGGGGAAACTGATGTCATGGCGATGTTTAATAGGGAAAATTACCTGTTTGTTTACTTCCTGGGGACATTGAAATCGCGTTGCGTACAGATGGTGCAATCACAAATATTAAAAGGCACGGAGAAACAGCTCAGAGAGAGCAAGGCTTTATTATTTAATCGATGTGACTGTGTTGTCGGCTGCATTGGCCACTTTCTAGCTATACAGTCAATTTACTGGACAAGTAAGTGTCGTATGTACAAGTGAGCTGATCGATAAGGAAGCTCTGCAAGATGCCGATGATGGTATCAATAAATAAGACGCATGTATATCCCAAGTACGAGTTGACTATGAACACGAGCCTACAAAATTTATGCAATGACTACCGGGGAATTTCTTACAGGATTATTTAAACATAGAACTTAACATTTACCTTGCCCTGCCATAATAGCATGCCACGACATCGTTATTCGTTCTTTCTTGGTGGCTCTTCAAAGAATCTTTGGTTTACCAAGGGGGGAAGTTTGGGCAGATGATGGTATCAATATACAAATACAGATAAGTGTCGGGATGACTAGTTGATGAAGAGCACAAGCCCACACCATTTTCATCCGACACATGCCACAACTTTTAAAAATGACGTCATTCATTTCAATATGTGGTGCAATGTCATAGCGATGTCAAGGTTAACAGAGCTACCAAGTCTCACGCATTCTGCGTGAGACTCAAGCATTTAGGGGCAATCTCACGATCTCACGCATGACACCCATTTTTCTCACGCATCGGGCCAAGTCTGCAACTTGGGCCTATAATAGTGAGTATAGCTCAAAAGATTAAAGTGATAGTTGCAAATGAAGGTAAATAGGTATTTCCTTTTGTCTTTCAAAATAAGTAAAAAATAGTCACTTAAGTATGCACCTGATCGCACCATTAAGAGCTAAAAATTGAAAAAGCTCCCTACGGTGGGAGCCCACAGGGGGGAAAAACCCCTCCCACACCCTCGCTCGCGCGCATATTCGCATGCCGAGATGCCAAGTCATGAAAATCTCACTCATAAAATATTTTTGAACTTGGCATCCCTGGGTTAAGTCAAACGCTCTGCAATATGAAGAGGATGCCATTGTTTTCCTAAACGCTGTGCATTATGCATGTACTTAGGTCTTGAGCTCGCCATAAAGAAATAAAGGATATCATATCGTGGTAGACGCGTGTCGCTGACTTTAGAATAGTGAGCAAAAAGTGATCGTTGGGCCATTTTTGGCTTGGTCAACCACTGGCTAGTACGATTCGACGGGGAAATGACAGTCACTTCGAGGGCGGGTAGTTTTTTCTCTGCACGTGTGTATTGTGTTTGTGGCAACATCGTTACTTCTAGGTGTAACAGAACAAGTAATTCAAATCGTACAGTTAATGATTACAAAACCTAAAGCCAGGCTGACACTTGCACGATTTTGTGGCATGCATTGGCACGACTCGAGTCTTGCCAGTGCAAATTAGTCGTAAACTGGCGTGAAGTGTGCGTAAACCAGTCGTGACGGGTTTATGCACACTTCAACGGCGTAGCCAGGATTTCATCTTGGGGGGGGGGGGGCGGTTAGTCGGCGAGGGAGCGAAGCGACCGAGCCCGAGCGACCGGAGCGAGGGAGGGGGGGGGGGGGGAGGGTGTGGGAGGGGGTGTCCCCCCTCCCACGTAAAAACTTTTTGCATTTTGATGTTGTAAATGGTGCAATTTGATGCATATTTTTGCGCGTTTTATCGACGTGAAACAGTCCCACTTGTTTATGGTAGCAGTTTATTTTGATGTAGATTATTATTGAACGATTTGCCTATAAAATGGTATAATTTAGATACACTTCTTGTATTAATTCTTTTCACTGAATATCATGAACGCGACTGAACCCTAGCGAGCGGAGCGAGTGGGGGGGTAGGGGAGGGTGTGGGAGGGGGGTGTCACCCCTGCGCGTTTTATCGACGTGAAACAGTCCCACTTGTTTAAAGGTAGGGAATCCCATTTGCACGCCTTAAATGAAGAGTTGTATAAATACAGTGGTATGTTAAAGAGAATATCATTTTAGAAACTCCCATAAAGTATTGAAAGTGGAAGGTAACATTTAGTACATTTTTTTGACGGTTAGATTTTGAATTGAATTGTTTTCGGGGCTCACCGTAAATTCCAGCACATTACTAGGCTACCTTTGCAGACCCATGTACTGCATGTGTGTCCATCATGTATATTTTGTGAAGAAAGTTCATCAACACTTACAAACATTTCTATATACATTCTTACCACACACTCTATATGTTATTACATCAGCTCTTGTACTTTTAGATTTGCGTTTATAGATCACAAATACAGAAGAATGCAACAAAAAGGCTTAAGTGTGGTTGACACACAGAACTACTGAGTAGTTGAGTTTTGTGCATTATTCAAATTTTAGATAACTGTTGACTTCCAAATTTCTAAGCAGTGGCCTAAGCAAGTCCCCTGAGGTTCATATTTAATGTTTTGCTGCATTTTGGGAGGTCTGTAAAAGGTATCTCCTACCTTTAAGGTATATAGCAGTATATTTTAGTGTAGATTATTATTGAAGAATTAGCCTATAAAATGGTATAATTTAAATACACTTCTTGTATTAAGTCTTTTCATTGAATATCATGAAGGCGACTGAACCCTCGCGAGCGGAGCGAGCGAGGGGGGGGGAGGGTGTGGGAGGGGGGTGTCCCCCCTCCCACGGTAAGAACTTTTTGCATTTTGATGTTGCAATGGTGCAATATGATGCATGTTTTTGCGCGTTTTATCGACGTGAAACAGTCCCACTTGTTTCAGGTAGCAGTATAATTTAGTGTAGATTATTATGGAACAATTTGCCTATAAAATGGTGTAATCTAAATGCACTTCTTGTATTAATTCTTTTCGCTGAATATCATGAACGCGACTGAACCCGAGCGAGTGGAGCGAGCGAGGGGGGAGGGGAGGGTGTGGGAGGGGGGTGTCCCCCCTCCCACGGTGAGAACTTTTTGCATTTTGACGTTGCAAATGGTGCAATTTGATGCATGTTTTAGCGTGTTTTATCGAGTTGAAACAGTCCCACTTGTTTAAGGTTGCAGTATATTTTAGTGTAGATTATTATTGAACAATTTGCCTATAAAATGGTATAATTTAAATACACTAGTCTTCTTGTATTAATTCTTACACTGAATATCATGAACGCTGTCTGTTCAGCAATCAAGCAGAAAAAGCATGCACACGAGGGTGTAGATAGGGGCATATCCCCTGCCACACGAAGGTGATTTTGCGTTTTGCAGACCTGAAATTCAGCGATCTGGTGCAAATTTTTGGTGCAATACTTTTTCATCGAAGTGTTAAAATCACAGAATTTAGCTCTTATTCCGAATGTGCACCATCTGTGTGTATGTATAAAGTCTAGTGAGGTAGAGCTTAGGGGGAAGGGGGATTCCCCCTCCCGCTCGCGGAGCTTTTACGTTTTTAGAATTGAAATAAAGCGATCTGGGTATAGCCACAGTCTACTTCTATACATGGCGGGGGGGGGGGGGACGAGCAGGGAGAAGGCGTGGGCGAGTGTTATCTCCACCCTTCCCTTCCGATGGAGCTTTTGCCTTTTTAAGGTTGAAATTGAGATATCTCGTATACGCATATTTGATAGAATCAACATTTGGGAACTCACCAGAGGGGGAGGGTTTGGGAGGGGGATACCCCCTCCCAAGCACGAGAGATTTTGCATATTTTGAATTGAAATTCAACGATCTGGTGCACACTTTGAGTGAAATATTTAAAAAAAGAATATCTTATTTGATGAAAGGTTGCAAAGGAGACCCGCTTCATGTGCATGCGTACAGTATACACGCATTTTTTTTTTCGCCTCCCAAATCCCCGGTCCAAATCTTAGGGGGGGGGGGGGGGGCGATCGCCCCCATCGCCCCCCCCCCCCCCCCCCCCCCCCCCCCCGGCTACGCCAGTGATGCCTACTTACATTGTTAGGATTACGCCTAACTGTTAGAACTACCGACTATCGTCTTGTTAGCCCGACCAGACGCTGTTAGACTGAGTACGCTGTGCTGTGTGAATAAATTATAGCCTGTCGCTACTAGTAGGGTTGGGGGTACCACGTATCGTCACCCCTAAGGATCTGTAGCTTGTTATTCTAAAAATATAACACAAATCCGCCTAAGTTCTTACCTCAAATATGCCATAAATACTGCAGGTTTTGAATGTCATGACCGTCTCGTTGATTATGAATCTCCGTTTTAAAATAGCGCAATTTTAGCGCGAGCGTTTCGTTTTCTGTCGCGCAGCTAAAAAGGGAACCTTGGGATCGGCACCCCCCTAACCTCTATAGCTATACACGTGAATTTCACAGCATAGGTAATACACGTGAATTTCACAGGCCATAGGTAATACACGTGAATTTCACAGCCATGCGTTCGTTACAGAGCGGATGTGTAATTTTTAGCTTGGTTTGTTTGAGTTTGATTTTCGTTTCTTCGTTTTTATTGTTTTTATAGCTCATGACACTTAATCCCGCGCGTACCTTTTCGTTCTATACGTAAACAGCCATGATACGCAGGGTGCCGATGGGAAGGTGCCCTGCCGATAGGTGGTGCTCAACCATACTAGATCTACACTGTCTACAGCGACTGGGTTGTGTATAGAATCTAGTTACCGTAGATAACTTGTAGAATTTACGTGACACAGTAACACTAACAGTTCAGTACATATACAGTAGCTGAGTTAGAACACACTCATTCCAAACTCTTGAGCTCTCATGTCATATAGGCAGGTATCCTATTGCCGAACAGTATCCTATTACCGAACGCGTACATTTTCAATGGAAGCCCGTTAAACAACTCGTATACGCGCGCATCCATTGCACTACGCACGCGCTGTTGCTCACAAGGGAGGCCGGTGCAGAAAATTGCTAAACTGCAGCAAAAAACGCTAAGTATAGAGTACAAATTTTAGTAATAATCGCTGAAATGTTAATGTTTGTTATTCTGCGTTAATAACATTGACCGAAAATGCAATGCCTAAATTTCACCATACAGATGGGGCATGTTCGGTAAATACAATACGATTTGCGTCGGTAAAAAGACACGGTTTTTGTGGAAGGGTTATTTGAAATGACTGATTTTGTTAAGTGCGTGGCTTAGTTTTCAAATAATACTGTGAGTGTTGTAGCTAAATTTATCAGAATTTTAACTATCTTCTAGGAGATCTTTAGCTAAATTGAAGCATAATGTTGCGCGTCTGGAGGAATTAAATAAAAATCGTTCGGTAATAGGATACACCTCCATACTGGCATACTTTCACACTCACTGACTCAGTCACACTCTCAGATACAGAACAGTCTACTGGACCAGTCAGTCCGCAGCACCCGATAATTCGCTCGTATTTATTCAACTCGTATGCAAGCCCGCTCTAGGCTTGCATACGTAATGAGCTGTGTTTAAGGGGATTTTGTCCTTGGGCTTTCGGCAACAAAAATACACCTTATGTTCACAAATTTGGTATCAAATTCAAGGAAAATATGTAACCTATCGTCACATGTTGCTCAAATTATTGTAAATGAAAAATATCATAGCGTAATTTGAGCTTGAAAAATGATGAAAAAAGTAATTCGTGCAGTACACGTTCAAGACGTCAAAAAAAATATCAAATTCACATTGCGTCTCAATGAAAATGCTTTATTTGGTAGTCCATCTCCTAATCTTTGTATCCATGTAAATATCTTGACAATTTGTTGCTTAATCCGGTCAGGAACCAGTAAAATATACATCGATGTCAGTGCTGATCAGCTTGAAACCGTGTAATCTCAAGAGTAAGCTCTCTCATTGGACAGCGCGTGCATTCAGCGCTTGTATTACGTCATTACGCTGCTACATAACGGTTTCATGCCACTTGCGGTTTCTTGGCACGCGTGTAGTTCAAGCGCTGAATGCAAGCACTGTCCAAAGAGAGAGCTCTTTCGCGCCACTGTACACTTTGTGTGGAGCATACTTCCGGCTTAGGAGTGAATTTTACAGACATTTCAAAACGGAAAAAACTAGTATAAATCATGCTTGCGTCTCCTTGACTCCAATATAATAATTATGATGAGCATATAGGTTTCCTCTCTACGAAGAAGCCAAAATCAGAAACAACAGTTTCTTAATCCGGTCAGGAACCAAAAAAGAACTTTAGACGACAAAATCTTCCGTGAAAAGCAGGTAAAATTTACGCAAATTCAACTGATTATATAGTCATGATAAGATCCGATGTTATACGCAAATTTAGTATCAATATAAAGATCAAAGTCTGGAGAACAATTTACCGTGACTTGTAGCCATGACGAATGTATGTACAAGTCGCTACACTGTGAAAACCATAGCCCTATCAAAGTCTCGCAAAATCTCGCACGACGAGACACCTTTCGAACGCAAAGATCGTCAACGAGAGTGCTGAATAAATCTTGCCGGATCGGCTCATTAGCATACGTGCTGCGGACTGACTGGGACTGGTTATCCCCACTTGATACGATCATGCGAAATTTGCTATGCATGGGCAGGGCCGCTGCCGGTGTAGCGGCAGATAGCGTTCCGCGGCGTTTTTTGTTCTAAAACAGTATCCGCCGGCAGATCGTGTCCTAACATTGGCGGATACTGTTCTGAAGCGCAGGTATCGTTAATATCGTTGCTTCTCACTGTGGTTTCTTCTTTTCGCTGCTTCTGCCAATGCACCCCTGCTTGTTCGCTGCTTCCATTTCGAGTTTCACGGACAATACCTCTATATTTGCTGCTTCCGCCCCTCGCTGCTGCTGTTTCGCTGCCTCCACCTACACTCCAGACCGGTATTCCGTGGTTGATGTGGAGCAGCTAGCTCTGGTCCGCACGTATTTTTTTTTTCGTAGCCAGGCGAGAAATTATCTTATAAATATTCATTACGCAAGCAGGAAAAGCCTCGATTTTCGTCGAATACGTCTTGTTCTGCGCCGTATCCCTGTGTGTGTGTGTGTACGCGTGTACAAATCAGGAGAGTTTGTGCAAAGTCACATAAAGCTTCCAAATTTCTTCACATATTATTGAAAAATAGTAATTTGGGGGCTGTCCACAATTGTGCATTAGATATCTCGATTGATATAACTTTGGGACAATTTCACATGGCTGAAGAGTAAGTCTCAGATTTATTGAAACCTAAAGGGTGCCTTGTACAAAATTGTGATGAGATCTGTAGGGAGAGAGAAAAATACGAATTGGATAAGAACGCTTTTATGAACACAGGTGTATTTCTTTTATATATAGCTTTATAACTGTAAAGATTACAAATGAAAAAAAATAAAGAGCAATCTTTAATTCTATTCCATAAGGAGGCAGAAATGCTGCTTTTGAATAGCATTATGATCCCTTCCCCCCCCCCCCTCCCCTCGCCTCCCCCTCAAACGAGAAAATGAAAGGGAGGCAGAATTCACTCCATCTCGTGACGATTCATGCAGCATTTTGCTTACTAAAATGGCTGCCGTAAAGCTCGCGCAACTATTGGTAGCATGCAATACATTAGCCACTTAGAACCTAATCCGCGCAGCGCGGAACTCTTTCGACAGTCCCTGACGAAGATCACGTGCACGCGGCAGGTTAAGCAACGCTATTACAACGTAGTAGCCTGTACGTACAAAATCCGCCGCTGTACAGTATCTGCCGTAACTTCTCGCGGCAGATTTTAGCCCATGTCGGAACGATAACTGCCGATTGAAACGATAACTGCCGGCGGATACTGTTTTAGAACAAAAAACGCCGCGGAACGCTATCTGCCGCTACACCGGCCCCGGGTCGGTCGGGACAATTCAATGCAAATCTCGCTCGTAATTATTTTAGCTAAGATTAGGTCTACATAATGTATTAAAAGTTACGTTGACCAACCTTCCTCGAAGAATCCCAAAGGAGAAGTTCCTCTTTTTCTTAGGGGCCGTTTGCTAGCCATTTCTCAAAATAGATGGTTTTATGATACCACAAAAACACTAGTTTTAATACCATGGTTAAACTTTCGTTTTACAAAGGTTAAAAACGATGGCTATTAACCATGATATTAACCATGGTTTTATCATAGTTAAAAAATGATGGTTAGGCTATATAGCCATGACTTTAACAGTGGTTTAACGAAAGTGTGGAAACAACGGTTTTAAACAATCGTTCAAATTCCATTTTAGCAAGGAAAACGATGGTCATAGCTACACCAGAATTTGAACCATGGTTTTATCATAGTGTGATGTGCAAAGGATGGTTATGAAACATTGATTGGTTTCATGATAGTGAAGAGGATGTTAAAAAGCCATGATTTTCACCATGGTTGTATGATAGCTCATAAGAACAGTGGTTATAAAACCGTGGTTTAACTTTTGTTTACCCACGGTTGAAAAAGTGGTTATTTTAACGATGGTTTCAACCGTGGTTTCATGCTGATCAGATATAGAGTGCAGAAAAACCATATTCTAGAATTTCTAACCATGGAACCTTGTATGATAGCATAAGAACAGTGGTTATTAAACCATGGTTAACTTTTTGTTTTACCAAAGTTTAAACCACGTGCACTATGATTATTGAATGATGTCGATCACAAAAATCGATATGAAAACTCATAATTTGATGGCTGCAATGCCAATGCAAGTCATGACGGACATTCATCTAACGCAACCACCCGTTTGGCTTCAACAGGATTATATAAACAAACAGTAGTCTTACCATTGCAAACAAAAAGCTGCTTCACTTGGTTGATTTACAGCATTCCTAAAATGCAACATCTATTCACTACGGAATAAAGCACGTAAAAAACCTTAAATGAGATTATATACTCGTGAAAAAATAAAAAAAGGTAGTAACCCATTGCCACCCGTTCGTTCCCCGTAGCTTTGACATGTACACACAACAATAGAAAACTACTAGTATATGAATGCAATCGGCGTGTAGTAATTGTGTACGATGAATGGGAGATCCGGGTTGTTGATATGAGGCTCGTTTGTACCAAAGATCACAACAAAAATATATTTCAAATTATATGGAGCACAAAAAATATTGACACATTAAAAAAAAAAATTAATTTGCAATAAAACAAGTTTTAAACATATATTTTTTTATTCAAAACCAAAAAATTAATGATTACAAGTTTTCTTGATAATAATGTAACGTAAGAGGTCATGTGCGTGTTGTTGTTGTCGCTGATTGAACCTTGCGTGTATGTATGGTTGGGTGTTCATAATACCTGACACCTAACGTTTTTCTTTCAAAATCTCACAATTTGCCTGAAATTTTACTCACGTGTGGAGAAAATACTCCGGATTCACAAGCGCGCACTGAAAATGCGATCTGAGGTACGCGCTCTTGGATGGCGGCTTCAAACGCGTGGGGTGTCATTTTTTCCGCACTCATTTGCCCTGTTCATTTCAGCCGACCACCCTGATAATACGTATAAAGGGCACTTAAATGCGTTTTTTTCGACAGGCCGCTGTTTTTTTCTAAAAGTTATTTTTCCACAATAATATTTGAATATATTTTGAATCCTTCGATATTACTTTTGAAGGACTGTTTGATGAATTTGACTTGATTTTCATGAGGAAACTTTTCATCGTAATTGAAATATATTAGATGAGTCGGTTTGTTTTTTTCACATTCATTTCTCGTTTCTGCATCAACTGAACTCGTACGGTCGTAGCGCGCGAGCGACAAAATGTTTATGTCATGTGTATACATGTGTAACGTGTGTGCACGATCGTACAAGCGGCGGTGACAATTTTGCGGTCAAAATCGTCAAATTTATTACGGAAGGATACTCTACATCTAACAACGAGTCAGCAAAGGTAGGCCTAGTTATATGTAGTTACACGATAAACCTTATTCGATTTTGCTAAATTTCGGTAATTTAGAGGGAATACTTTACTCTTACACATTAAACCGCGGCAGCCAAAAGTGGAGTAAGCGTCAGGTGGTGTCCTGACAAGCCACGAATGATTTTTTTTTTAATGGGGGGGGGGGGGGGGGGGGGAGGAGGGAGTAGGATAATAGTGTTGCATGATGTAATAATGTGTACATAGGCCGTGAGGGGGAAAGAAATTGCATTTGCATCCATATGATTGTTCTTTTTTGTTTGTTTGTTTGTTTTACAACAGCTATATACTGTATGATAGTAATTTGCTATTCAAGAGTGTTAGGATGGGGTTAACAGGTGTCTGTGAAGGGTACCGTTAGTGTAGGATTGCATTTTTATTACATCAAATTGATTGTTTAAATGTTTGATCTACGTTATTAAGATGTTAAAAGGAATGATAATATTAAATGAAAAAATTGTGCCAACATCCATGTGGCGTAATGAAGTAATAGAACTGTCATCACAGAGGTTATTATTTTGTAAAATATTTGAAGTGATTACTATAGAGAATGCATTCAAAGGAAACCAAAACCCAAAGAGAAAAGTGGATTGAGTGAAAGCAGCAACATTAGTAGACCTCATCAGTGAAAGTTTGAGGAAAATCGGACAATGGATGCAAAAGTTATGAATTTGTAAAGTTTTTGGACTGGAATTGCTGGATGAGGAATACTAATAGAGGTATCATGTCATAAGTGGACAACAATATAAAGAAAACATTAAGGGAATTCTACAAAAATTCACTTTTCTAGCATAATGAAAGAGCACTTGATGAACCGCTATTAGAAAGAAAGGGGAATAATTGCTACCCTTAACAAATGTCAGTATCAAGTTGATGGAATGTGTAATTTTCATGAAAAATGAATCTCTGTGGGATTCCCTTCATATTTTCTTTATATCGTTGTCAACACATGACATCATAACCTCTAGTAGTCTCCTCATCCAGCAGTTCAAACACCACAATTTTAAAAATCCATAACTTTTGCATCGATTGTCTAATTTTTCTCAAACTTTCACTGATGTTTTCTACTAATGTTGCTGTTGCTGCTTTCACTCGATCGACATTTCTCTTTGGGTTTTGGTTTCCTTTAAAATGGAATACAATGTATCTTAAAGGTCCTATTTACCTTTTGGGGCAGTGATTTAAAAAAAAAAATGTTCAAGATATTACTTTTGATGCATATTATGTGTAGGTCAGTTGTAGCACAAAACATTTACCATATAAAATGTTTTCAATAAAGCATAAAAGGACATAAAAGGACATATCACGGGTTTTCTCATTAAGCCATAACTGTATAAAGACTGTTTAATCTGGAAACATTCTTATGATTATTAAAACTATTTTAACATTTTGTATATCTAACAATAACATCGACGATAATGGTTCAAATATTTATATATGGGCGTACATACTCGAGTATGTACGCCCATGATTTTTTATCATGGCTACTACTAAAACACTGATCAATTCAGTGCTTATTTACGTCGATGTAGGGCAATTTGTCAATCAGTTGCAATGAAAACATCTCGACGGAAGAACTTCATAAATTTGAATAACAAAAGCAGTACCCGCTGCATGCTATAAGGATTAGAACCAACACTTGCTGTCGGGCGAAAGCTCGGTGGTCTAGTGGAGATGACGCCTGTCCGGTGATCAGGAGGTCGTGGGTTCGAATCCTGCTCGAGTATGTACGCCCATGATTTTTTATCATGGCTACTACTAAAACACTGATCAATTCAGTGCTTATTTACGTCGATGTAGGGCAATTTGTCAATCAGTTGCAGTTAGAATGTTATTTTTGCATACATGTACTTTCTTTTCTATTCTCTTGTATAAGAAATCGCTGGAAACGTCATAGATTTCCTGATTTTCTTGATCGATTATAATCTTTTGAAAATTAGAATGATACCTTTCTTTAGAAAGTTTTCCTCAAATTTTCACCAATCATATTCTTTTTTTTTTCATTATTGTCAAAGGTTTATTTCTAAAGAACAAGTTATCTTTGAGGGTGAACTTCCCCTTTAGGTTTCACACACAGACCTGTGAATTCCTCTCTTTCAACGTTTGACGTTGTATCTCAGCTCAGCAAAAGTTGTCGATTTCTACTGCCTGGATGTATTAATATAGGATGCATGCAGAAAATATACAGAAATTGGTTTGAGAAAAAAATAGCACTAATACTATAAACTGTAGTCATGGTTGAATTGGAAGAAAGGAATGGAACCAACTTTATGAACATCCCATCACCTAGCAGACGGAGGTAAAAAGGATGTCTTAAGACGTCCTAAGAATAATTGTGGTCACAACTGGTCAAAGTGGTCGCACGTCTGATAATGACCAGGAAATGACGTGATTTCAACGTATTTTTGAAACGAATTTATCACGTCATGTTATGGACCTCCTGACGTGAAATTTACGTCTGTTTTCCGACATATTTATTACCTAATATTAGTGACATTTTAAAGACGTATCAATGACGCAAAATCTATGTTGCTTTGCAACGCATTCATATAGCGTTATCTAAATGACGTCTTGCATACCGCAATCATTACTTTGTTTTGAAATGCATTTATGACGTCATATGAGCGACGTATTAATAACGTGAACTTTTCCTCAGTTTTGCGACGTATTTATGACGTCATATGAGCGACGTTTATACTAAAGCCTTGAAATTCAAGTCAGTTTTGGACGTATTATTCACGTCATATATACGACGTATTAGTGAAGTAAAATTTACGTTGCTTTGCAATCTGCTTACCACGTCATATCAATAACGTATTAATGACGTTAAGTTTACGTCAGTTTTGCGACGTCTTGCAAAGAAAACAGACGTCATTTAGAGGTCTCAACCTGACGCCAGAAAGTCGTATTTCTGCTCAAATGGAAGAAATCTAAAAGACGTCATATTTGTGACGTCTTTCTGACGCCTGGGTGGTTATACAAAGACGTCGTAAAGACGTGTAAATTACTAATTTAAAGTCCTTTAGACGAAAATAAACAAAGATTCTTGACGTCATATAAACGTTTAAAACTGACGTGAATATGTCGTATTTTTCAAACTGTCGTCAATATGTCGTACTTTTGATCGATGGAAGTTGTCCCAAAGATGTTATTGGTGGTCAAAGTGTCGTCTTAAATCACAATTCTAAAGACAAGATGTACATGAGAATAACGTCATGAGCACGTCGTTTACACGTCAATTCATGACTTTTTCACGTATATTGGTAAAGAATATAAGAAAGACTTCTGAAAGACGCCTTTTCCACGAAAACTAAACAAAAAAAATGGACGTGATTTTGACGTCATTTTAAGGTCGTGGCCGGTTGGTTAATCAGTATTTCATGTTAAGATCTAATAAAGCGCCTGTGAGCACCTCAAGGTACATGACCATGATACAAATCTGGTTCCCAGCTAACATTTGGAAGTTTTTTCAACGTTCTTGAAACGTTCCAAGTTTGTTATTTGGACGTTTTGTCAAAACGTTTTCAGAACGTCTTTTTGTGGAAGGTTTTCAACGTATTGAAAACGTTTCAATAGGACGTTTTTTAGACGTTAAAAAAACAAAAAAAAACTTGCGGAATTTTTAAGGACCTGCAGAAAATCTTTTTGACATTATAGACGTCAGTAAAACCTTTTAAGAACATTCAAAACGTTTTGTGGACGTTCTGCGGACGTCCAGAGAACTTTTGAAAACTGTCTAGAACGTTCAAAAAACGTTTTAAGAACATATAAAAAGTCTTATGACTCGTTCCAGAACGTTTAGAGAACCTTCCATATCCGTCTAGAATGACCAGAAAACCTTTTAAGAACGTCTAATATTTGATTTATTATTGGGTATTTTAAACAAGGCAATCGCCAAATTGTGTCTCGCCCATTCACGTACAAGGAATTAATATTTTTTATAACTCCCAGAAGTTAATTGACCTGCTTATGACCTTTGACCCTGTGGTGACCTTCAACACCCTAAGGGACATTTACCATCCAAGTTTGGTCACAAACGGACAAAGGGATCAAAAGAAATGAGCCATAATCGAAACGCGCCATAAAAACTTAACATTGGGCCCTAAAAATTTGTTGACCCCTTTCTGTGACCTTTGACCTTTTGATGACCTTTAACTCCCAAAGGGACATCTACCGCCCAAGTTTGGTCACAAACGGACATAGGGATCAAAAGTTATGAGCCACAATCAAAACGCGCCCTAAAAACATAACATTGGGCCCTAAAAGTTTGTTGACCCCTGTCTGTGACCTTTGACCTTGTAACGACCTTCACCTCCTCAAGGGACATCTTCTATCAAAGTTTGGTCACAAACAGACAAAGGGATCAAAAGTTATAAGCCATAAACGAAATGCGCCCTAAAAACTTAACATTGGGCCCTAAAAGTTCGTTCACCCCCGTCTGTAACCTTTGACCTTGTGGCTACCTTTAACTTCGCAAGAGACATAACCCAAGTTTGATTGCCATTGTAGCAACATGTGCTGAGTTTCGTGTGATAAGAGAGTCTTGCAAGTAAACTTTAACGTATGACCTCAAATGACCTTTGACCTTATCCTGTGACCTCCAACGGCACCATGACATGAAGGTACCCCCAGTGCATCTATGACCCAAGTTAGATTGTAATCCAAGCAACTTATGTGAAGTTATTTGTCAAAAGAGAGTCTTGCAGGCAAACTTTAACGTAGAAAAGAGTCTTGCACATACTCTTTAATATATGTGACCGTGCACCTCAAAACGAACATAAAGTCGCACACACTAATTCTGCGTGAGGACTGAAAATAAGTGAAATGGGTCAACCTTGCCGAACTTGACTTTTTCATATTTTCTGAAAGAGCGGGTCTTCTTTCACATTATGCTAAAATTTGGTATCGTAAAACGGGCAGGAAAGTGTGTCTTTTTAGCAGTTTATCTCGAACATTTTTGGTAGAATAGTGTGATTAGGTGTGTCTTTAGAATCCCTTTTTCATTTCTGAAAAACCTTGTCCACACTCTTCACTTTTAAACTCTAATTACTTTTGAAAGGATAGTGCTACTGCTTTGAAAGTTGGCATTAATCATGGACAGAATGTGTTAATGAGGCATGCCTAATTTCAGTTTAATTTGATAATCCCTTCATTGTTGTTACCCTGGTGGTTTACTTCCTGTTTTTTGTCCCATTCATCGCACAGCCGGCACGGTTTGGTAAAGATTAAGCGCTTGAATAGACACTGTACTTCAGAGCCTCTTTTCTCAGTTCACACTTTTCCTGAGTTTGTGCTTTCTTTCCAATATTTAGATAGGTTTGGAGAGTCCGTTTGATTTGAGTTATACATCATTTTAAAGCTTAAAGTCTGCTCTTTGAGAATATGGTCTTAACTAAAATTTCATGTCTGGCGACTTTTTGTTTGTTTTGAGGTGCAGGGTCACATATGACCTCAAATGACCTTTGACATCATCACATGACCTCTGACAACACCATAACAATATACCCCAAGTGCTTGTATCACCCAAGTGTGGCTACCATTGCTGTAACAGTTGCCAAGTTATGCATCATAATAGAGTCTTGCAGGTAAACTTTAACATTTTGTGACGGACGACGGACGACGGACGACCGATGGACGGACGACGGACGGACGCCATTTGGATCCCTTAGTCTCGCCTTCACCTCCGGTGGGCGAGACAAAAAATGTAGCCACGTATCTGGAATTATTGTACCCTAATCCTAATCCTACGTATATAATCCTATTGTAACCTGTTCCTAATGTCCTACAACCTATACCTATACTACATCCTATTCCAAATTGATGAATGTGTATCACATTCTTTTATATACCAGCAAAATGATGAGATGCATGAAGACATGGTTACGAAGATTAAATCACGAGCACACACCTTAATTAGGCCTATTAACATATGAAAATACCTCTTCATAACATAGTTTGAAATTGTGAGTGACTGAACAATAACTTAGGTAAGTTTATTTTTATGAACATAGAAAGTTTGGACCCAGCATACATCTTTAGATTTCAATGTCTTTTATCTATTTCCACTAGTTTTCAAATTATTTTAATACTTTCTTATTTGAATACTCATAAATAGGCATGAATATTCATAGTAATGAAACCAATGACGAACACGTAGCGGACCAAATAAAAACGTTTTTTTAAACGTTCATTAAGGACGAAGTGGACTAACGAAAACGTTTTGTGGGCGTTTATAAAGGACGAAGACTAGCAGACATAATAAAAACGTTTTGTAACGTCCATTAACGTTTTTAAAACGTTTCCGCAAAAATCCTGTGCTTTGCGGTAAATGATAATTCCCAACTTTGACGTTGTATGTACGTTTTAAAAATGTCCCCTTTTTACGAAAATTTACGGAACCTAAAAAACAAAAAAAAAACCAAAAAAAAGGTTTAGGAAACGTTCTGAAAACGTTATGCGTTTACCAGGCTGGGTTACAATTCGTTATTCCGAAGGTTCGTTATTCCGAAGATGCGTTATTCCGAATGTTCGTTAATCCGAAAATAAAATAGGATTCGCTCTTTCGAAGGTTTGTTAATCCGAAAATGAAATAAGGCTTGTTATTCCGAAGGTTCGTTTATCCGAAAATGAAACAAAGCTCGTTATTCCGAAGGTTCGTTACGAACCTTCGGAATAACGAACCCTATTTCAATCGGATTAACGATCTTCGGAATAACAAACTTTATTTCATTTTCGAATAAACGAGCCTTCGGAATAGCGGACCTTATATTATTTTCGGATAAATGAACCTTCGGAATAACGCCACAAGCGTTCCGATCAACGAACCTTCGGAATAAAGACCCCTATTTCATTTTCGAATAAACCAGCCTTCGGAATAGCGAACCCTATTTTATTTTCGGATAAATGAACCTTCGGAATAACGCCACAAATGTTCGGATTAACGAACCTTTTTTGATTTTCGGATTAACGAACCTTCGGTTTAGTAACCATGTCATAAAGCATTACAATTTTTGCCCTTATATAGAAACGTGATACAACAGTGCTATAGCAACTAGGAATGTGGTAGACGTAGATATAAGACTTAGGACACTTGGAGGAGCATTAGGATATGTTAGATTTGTAGGGTGCTTTTCGTTATTCCAAAGGTTCGATATTCCGAAGGTTCATTAATCCGAAACACACATTTATTCCCTGTACCTACAGGTTCGTTAACCCGAAAATCAAGAAGGGTTCGTTTATCCGAACTTTTGTGGCGTTATTCCAGAGGTTCGTTATTCCGAAGGTTCGTTAATCCGAAAATGAAATAAGGTTCGCTATTCCGAAGGCTCGTTTATTCGAAAATGAAAAAGGGGTCGCTATTCCGAAGATCATGAAGTTTCATAAAAAGTTACGAGTATAACAAGAACTCGAGTTTTGCAGCGCGCTCGGCAACCAGCTATTTTGTACGTGTGAATGCGGCTAGTGTTCTTACAAACAAACAAACAAACAATCAAACAAACAAAATCAGTGCTTTAATATTCAATCGTTTCTCTTCATCATTTACAGGGTGCTAGGCCATGTGGGCATTGGAGGGAGGGATTGAGTAGGAATACATTGCCAGTCGCAATGCTTATTTAGACTGCAGTGATAATGATGATGATGCTGAAAACTATGACAGAGATTTCGTGAAGTTGTTGTGGATGGATTGGTGATTGATTCCACCTTATGGAATAACTTGCCTTCAGCCATAAAAAAAAAAATTGTTCTTCATCAGATTCTTTTAAAAGCAGGTTAAAAACTCACCTGTTTAAAGATAAAATGGAGTTCCTGTTAAGGTGCATTTCACCGAGTGAAACCATGATTCAAAGTATCAGGATATAACTGCTAGTCAGTATGATGCTTAGGGAGCATTATAACTCATGTTTGATTACTAGAACGTCAATTTAGATGAGAACTGCAGTAGTGACTCTCGCAAAATAACGGCTCGTTTAAAACGGAAGGATTTGGTCTCGAGCGCATGATTCACAACGCCCCCTTGCGGTCCCGAGAAGAAAGTCGGTTTTCGGATACTACTGATACTATACTACTTACAGAAGTCTTGAGAGAGCTCTGTGATATACTACTGAAGTGTACTGTACACAAGCGCGACCGCATCCCAGAGGCTACGATCCGCGATCCGTTTATAGCAGAGCAAGCTGTCGACAACTGCGTACATTGTGTGTATAGCCACTGTGTGCGTTTTATGTCCGACGTCCAGTAGTGTACGATCGAACGATACCCCTGTGCGGTGTATGTTGTGTGTACGTATCATGGGGGCATGGATGGGCCAACCGTATACTGTGCACGTGGGTGGCCATGAGCATGCTATCTAGTACCCATATTGTACACATGCCCCACGCGCTTTCCCCACTCTTTGCCTTCCACCAGGGAGGTGAGACCTCCCTGCTTCCACCAAAAAGTCGATACTCTTTGCTAGTCATGCTTCCACCAAAGAGTGGATTCAGTCCACTGAACAATGTAGTCCGTGGCGATATCGTACTGGCTTCCGTTCGCTATGACAATGCCAATCACTGTACGAGTGGATGGTACATGCGTGGCCATGGCAAGCGAGCTGGCTTCGTTCGTTCGCCCCGTTGCAAGCTACTAACGTATTACACGTATTATGTACTTGGGTACTGTTAGTATTCATACGACCAGCTGCGAGCTGCGTGTTAGTGGACTGTTCGGCAGATCTATATAGAGGCGGTCCGAAATGCATGTTCAATTGCCATGTTTTCATGCTATAATAAACAATAAGATTCTCTCGCCATATTATGTGTTGACAAGAACAGATAAAATAACTGAAACAAACAATCAAAGGTAGCCCTCCCATTTTTCTTGTTTTTGTTATTCTGTCGATAAATGAGCTTCCAAGTAAAAAAAAAAAAAAAGAGTAAACAATAGTGGGCCTGTACGTTTTGTGAAGGACATGTTTGTTGTTCGTCGGGTGATTTGTTGACAGGCCATGGACCTAATATAGGCCTACTAGTACAAGGACATTCATCGTACACATTTTTGCACACGCATAATACCTTCCCTGCAGGATAGGCCTATACCTGTCCTCTACGAATACCGATCCCTTTTTTTTCCCTTCTTTTTTTTTTGTGCTCTGGAATATGCTACGGAAAAGTGAAATATTGAGATCACAAGTGACAATCATTCTTCCATCATTTCTTTTAAAAACTGCCTGCTTTTCCCTAGCGAAAGTGTTTGCTTTGAGGTATGATTTCCTAACATACACCTCAAGACTGCACATTCACTTCATTTGATTTTTCTGCGTTATTTTCTTCTGCGCATATAGTTTTAGATTTATCGAATCTCCATCTTGTTCTTCTCCCGGCTTGCTTGCGGTGACAATCATGGGATCAAAGCAGTACCCTAAAGCATGCTAAAACTGTCTTTGAGACGCTTTTGAGATGTAGGCCTACAGGTGGCCGTGCATGATTGACACAAAATTTCTCATGATCTCAGGTATTGCTGCTCCTCATCATCTGTATCTATTCAAAGACATTTCTGTCTGAAAAAGGCACATCTGCAAAACAAGACTGAAATGAGGGAAACGATCCTTTTGTTAGTGACGATATACATGATCACACAATCAAGTAAAGAAAAAATGCCAAGTAAACCTAAGAAAGAACAACAGCTCTCATGTATTTATTACTGATGATCATCTACACAGCCAAAGTTGCCATGCAGTCGGTAGATGTTGACGCTTCCGCACGTACCACATGCTGTTCATTTCTAATCTTAATTTTTTTATCTAATTTTTTAGTTGCATAGGCCTGATTGTCAGAGAAAGACATAATCCGAAATCGAAAGGATTTTTGCTTTGCTTTTTTTCTGTTTTTTTTTTTTTTACTGATTGTTTGTAATTTTCAAATTAGTGGGGCCTATTGAGATACGTTTTGCGATTGTAGGACATGTTTGTTGTTGGTCAGGTGATTTGTCGAGAGAACTGACAACCAAATTTGCTAATCCTGTTTGTGTTATTGTCGTTTTAGGGTTTTCTTGTTGTTTTTTTTTTTTTGATTTGTTTGTCCAGCATGGTAGGGCCTACGGTGTTCTGTGCGTAGTTACTGCGGCCGGCGTGTAATGGCGACAGGGTCTTGTTCAATTTGCCATGGTTTTTACACTATATCATTTATGATGAAAGAAAAGCAATTCTCTCGCCGTAAGTGCTGACAAGCCAAATCAAAAAATCAATAACAATCTTTGCATCGTTTTTGCCAACTCTGTCCATAGCCTAAATGAGCAGTCCAATAAAAAAAAATGCACTAAATATCGTCAACTAAACCTACAGAAGTAAAAACAGCTTGATGATCTACACACGGTCAACGTTGCCATAGTTGACGCTTCAGCCTGTATATGCTGAGCATTTCTTTCTTAATTTCATTCCTTTTCTTCTTCTTTTTTTCTCAGCGTACTTTTACTGATTGTTTTTCAAATTAGTTGGGCCTATATGCGTTTTATGGAAGACGTGTTTAATTGTGTTTTCGTTTTGTTTTGTTTTGTTTTGTCAGGCGATCTGTTGACAGTATAATATTGATGACCACTAATCCTGTTTTGATTACTATTAATATTATTTTGGGTTTTGTTGTTTGAAATCAAAAATTGTCTGCACTTTTTTTCCCTTTTTTTGGCCGATTATGTCGATAAATCAGCTGTCAAGTAAAAAAAGAAAACAATCGCCGACTAAACCTAACTAAAACATCAACAACAAACCAACAACAACAAAAACAAACCCAGCTCGGTTGTTACTGATGATCGTCTATACACTATACGTTGCCAGAGTTGGTGCAGTACATGACGCTTGGCACGAAGCATTAATTTTATTCAAATTCATGAAATTCTTCCGTCGAGATGTTTTCATTGCAGCTGATTGACAAATTGCCCTACATCGACGTATATCAGTTGCAACGTAGCATTTATGCTTGACATTTTTCCATTTGTCCATTTTTTCTTAGCGTAAATAGCATAGGTCTGAGTGTCAAAGAATTATATGGATTCCGAAAGGTTCGGGTTATTTATTTTGTTGTTGTTGTTTTACAGATTTAGTAGGGCCTATATGCGTTTTGTGCAGAACGCGACAATGTTTTTTGTTTGAGCAGATGATTTGTCAACAGATTGTACAGAAATGCTAATCCTGTTTAGATTATTATTGTTTTCGGGTTTTTGTTTTCGTTTTTGTTTGTTTTTGCTTCATTGCTCCATTCACGTGGTACCTGTGTACTGTGTGCAGTCAAAGAGTGTGTAATGGAACTGTGCTGCAAGATGGTATACATGTATCGTTCTTCTAGAATAATGTTCAATTGCCACGTTTATATGCTTATCGAAGAAAAACACTTCTCTCGACATATGTGCTGTCAGGTCAAGATTTAAACAAAAAAATGAAAGAAATTATTTTTAAAAAGTCTTCACAGCCTTTTTTTTTTCTTTTGCTCATTCTGACAATGAATGGGCTGTCTAGTCAAAAAGAAAAAAAAATCGCTAACTAACATAATATAGAAAATCCGATTGTTAATGACGATTATCTACATGGTCAACGTTGCCATCAGAGTAGGCATAGGCCTATCATGGATATTGACGCTTGGCATGTAGCATTTTATGCCGGACATTTTTTTCTTATTTTTTTTTTTTCGTAGCGTAGTATGCGCAGGCCTGATTGACCAAGAAAGACGTATTCCGAAATGTTATGTTTTCTAGTTGTTTTACTGACTGTTTGTTTTTACAATTAGTAGGGCCTAATATGCGTTTTATGTATAACATGTTTGCTTGTTGTTTGGGCAGGTGATTTGATGGAATTGATTACCACAGTCATGTGCTGGTTCTGTTTGTATTATTTTTTGTTGTTGTTGTTTTTGCTTAGCGGCCAATTTTGTGGAGAGAATTGGCAGAGAAAAATTAATGTGAAGAGGACTGGTTTGTTTGCTTATCAGGTGATTCTGTGAGACAATTTTGTCAACAACAACAACAACAAAGCAAATCAAAGACCTCTTCCATCTGTGATTGTGCGACCGTCTTTTCCCTTTTTTCATGATGACAAATGTCATGACAAGAGCATAATCTTATGCAATCTCTTTCACATAACACAATCCCAATGGAGATCGAGGGGGCTTCGTGTTATAGTAAGCTATAATCAGTAGTGATCGAGGTGGCTTCGTGTTCGACCGGTATAACAAGCAACGGTGGACAGCTCTACACGTATGCCATCAGGTATGTATCACACGTATATATATATATATATATATATATATATATATATATAAGATATATATATTGCATCCTTTCTTTTTTATTTCTTTCTGGTGCCCCACTCGGGATTAATCGGCTGAATAGGAAAAAAAGTCTCCCCCATGCATTTTTTCCCCTTCAGTTTCTCGTGCCACCAATGCCCCCTCGTTACGGGGTTGTTTCCTTCCTAAAAACAAATATCAAAAAATAATATACCCGTGGTCACTGCAGAACCTTGATGATATACATCTTAAAAGAAAAGAGAACTAACTATACCCTATAGGGGGCATGGGGGCAGTTTTCTTTCGTTATAACGAAGTTTCGTTATAACCGAACAAATACAATATTACACGAAAACAAGGAAACCACGCATATAAATTATGATGTTCTGTTTGCTGAATACACTGGAAAGCTATGTAAAATGGAATGGGACCTTTTAAATTTCGTTTGAATATTACAATTAAAAGAGAGCATAAAGTTGTTTGTAATGTCCGAAGGTTCGTCGATCGGAAATTAAAATGATCAGGTTCGTCATTCCAAAGGTTTGTAATTTACTAACTGAGAAAGGATCACTATTCCGAAGGTTCGTTGTTGCGAAGGTTTTTTAATCCGAAAATGTAATAAAGTTTGTCATTCCGTGGAAGGTTTGTTAAAAAAAAAAAAAAAATGACACAAGTTACGTATTTCGAAGGTTCAGTTTTCTTATAAGACGATTATAAGGTTTGCAATTCCTAAGATTTGTTAGTGGACTTACCTTTTCTTTTCTGGATTAACGAAACGTTTTTTGTTTGTTTGTTTGTTTTTGGGTTTTTTTTTGTTTTGTTGTTGTTTTAGGTTGTTGTTTTTTTAATGTTCCAATTAATGAATGTTTGGAATTCCTATCATTTTCGGACAAACGCACCGTCGTAATAAGAACCATATTTTTATTTTTTTTCGGAATAACGAATCTTTGGAATAACGCCAAAATGTTCGTGAACAAACACTGTTTCATTTCCGAACTAACGGACATTTAGGTGTATCAGAATCTTTGTGTTTTGTAATAAGGAACCTTACTCAATTTCAGATTATTGTCAGATTGTTTAACAATAATGCAAGTTCTCCTCGAAAACTTGTGCGTGACACACGGATCGAAAACGCAGTATTGTGAAGCATTCGCCCACGCAGAGACGCTATAAATGCTTGTTCCGCTACGTATTTTCGGAAGCGATCCGCATTTCGTTATAACAGAGCACATTTCTTTTGTTTTTCTTTGTCAGTGGCGCTCGGAAAAGACTTCGTTATAACGAAAATTTCGCTATAAACGTGTTCGTTATAAGCGAATCTTTTTAACACAGACTTTAATGGCGAACATTTTGGGAACAGAAGTTTTGCTTCGTTATTACCGTGTTCGTTGTAACGGGAGTGCAATGTATTGCAAATAAGCCATAAACATCACATCTCATTATTATTGTCATAAATTATCAGAGGATTGTAATTTCCTGTGCACATATCGTTATGTATGTTTTTTATATTGTTTTTAACAGATTGAACAACGCTCCGTAAAAACATGACATGCTGTCCCTATATAGCACCAGTAAATGAACGTCACTGGAAACACGTCCTGATGAACTTCAAGATGATGTCAAGTCAAGTCGCATCAATGATCATTGATGTACCGCAAAAAATATGAATAACACATTATCTCTTCCCACACATTGTCATAATAGGAAATTAATCATGGTGACGTTATTTTGTTTTTCTTTAATCCGGAACAACAGAGAAAACGTAAACTTTTCACCTTTGTCACGCTGAGTGAAATAGGTCAGCTTCTAATTATTTTCAGCATCCAGAAATGTACGGTATGACATTAATTTTGGTGAATGTATGTTACTAAAATTTGTAGATTCTTTGCAAAATGGTAACATCAAGGCGATGGAAATGTCCGACCACTATACCCTTTATACCATTGGCTAATGTTTCTTTTGTGTCCATGAGTATACGTATGTATCAAAGAGAGGTCAGTCTTTATGCTCCACTGACATTAATTCGCTCCGCGAGAATGTGCTCCACAACATCACCCCAACGACATCTGCTCCGTCGACAATGATTGCTCCGCCGACGACTGAACCACCAACACTTGCTCCGGTGATGTTTCCTTCGAAGACACCACAATGAATTGTCCCGCGCCCCGGCGACATTTTACTCCAAGGATACGGCAATAACATTGATCTACCATTAGTTCCAGTGGAAATGGCTGCATTTCATTTACCCAAATTCTGCTGGCATGTCCTCATGAACGAGATCCGAAGATATTTTATGACATCTGCTGAACTCAGCTCAATATTGAAATTGTTCTTATAACTCACAATCTCATGTTCGCATTATATCTTGCCACATTCAAAAAATATGCAGGAATTGTTTTGCACAAGACATATAGTTGTTTCTTGAAATACTTGAGGGGTGCTGCCGATTATTTATAGGCAATTATTAATTCGTTTAAATGTTTTATTGGTTATTTAGAAGGCCTAGCTAGTATACATATGCTACGATTGTTTTGGTTTATAGGTAATGTTTAGGCACTAATCTTCAACATATATCCGAAGAGTGTTCTTCGTAAAATAGCATTGCGTAAGCTTGTGATTCTAATTCATCGGAGTATCAAGCCTTTGTACTTCATTGTCGGATATCACCTTCGGAATAAACATTATACATCCGGCACTGGTGGATGTTTCAGAAAATTATTGTCAGACGGGAGGGGAAATCTTAAAAGCAAAAATGAATGTCATTCTTAGTTTGATATGTTTCCCCTTGGGCAGTGGGAGATATTTGATTGTCTGTTAATAAATGATTCACCGTAAAGTCCCAAGGTAACAATGATACATTTCAACTATAATAACATGGTATTATAACCAAAGGTAAACGTATGGATTGCCCTGCTCGCAACTCGGCATTCATGGTCGTGATGGTCTTCCGAGGAATCCAATTTGACATGAATAATAAAATTGATTGAAACTCCATTTAAAATGAAACTCATATTATACGCACATAATCTACACATAACGAAATCATAATTATACAAAACAGTATTCGAATACCACCCACGAACAGCCCTCTTCATGTAACATAATCATTTACATTACGTCGGGATACCAGATCACATACATTTTCATAACATCCAGTGCAAAACATAATTATTAATTGCTTTCTTATATAGGAATTACACGATGGTGAGGGTGAGGATATCATCCAAGGTAACAGTATTGCATAGATGCCCCACGATAGGCGAACATGCGTTTATTCTGTTCTTGTTTATTTTGACGTTGTTCATTTCTTTTTCTTTTTCTTTATCGAGCAACGAGAGACAGACCTATACTTCCGAAGTAGGAGCCTTAGTATTGACGGAAGGGGGAATTGGCGGGAAACTAATCTCCCTTTTTGACATCGTTAATTTCTTTGCACGGTATCCATTACTTTGGGGGATAAGTACACGTCATGTATAAGGTTCGTCAATCCGGGTCCCCAAATTCCTGTTCCAGATCCATTTGTTGCTCCGAATATGAAGGCGTTAGTTATAATCCGAACATTTTTATTCTGAAAACGAATTAGGTCCTATACGTGGTACGAAATTTATTTCGTTTCAGGATGAACGAACACCCGTGTTCGAATCAAGGAACCATAAAAATAACGAAAGTGTTTCTCTCTCAGAACAACGAACTTGCAGAGTGACGAACAGTAACATGATTTTCCCTTTTTATAATCAAGCACCTCTGAGTCACCGTCACAAAAGAAAGAATAATGATAGAGAATCTTCCCCCTTTGGAGGGCAGTGGGATATATTTCAGGAAAGATATAAAGAAAATAGAAAAAATGACATTATTTTACGTCAATTGATTGAAAGAAATGTAGAATCAGGTAACGATTGCAATCCTGCCAGTGGTCTTCCCCGGAGTCTTCGACTTGAGCTCGCTTCGAAACATCCTTTTCATTCCCGCAGGCCCCAGACTGTTTATGACCTCAGCAGGAATGCGCCACCGCGCGGATTTGTGGTTTACCCCCCGCCCTCCCCCCTCCCCCTCCCCCCCCTCCCCCTCCCCCTCCCCCCCCCCTCTTTGCCAAGTCTGTGGCACCTTGCTATCGTGGGATTTTGCTCTTTTCTCTTTTCTCCGCCAACGAAGTGGCCGGAGGCATTGTTTTCGGGGCGTCCGTCCGTCCGTACGTCCGTCCGTACGTCCGTCCCGTTTTGTTTTTGTCAATATCTCAAGAACCGTGAGGTGGTTTTGCATCAAACTTGGTATGAGGGTATATCCTGGGGGATAATACTTTGTTTGGATTTTAGGGTCACGGGGTCAAAGGTCAAAGGTCACAGGTTATTTTGTGAAAAAAGGTTGAAATTTCATGTTTTTCTCCATATCTCGCAAATGGTTCAAGGTATCTTCATGGAACTTAGTATATATATGAACCGATGGGCAGTGATTATCTAGGGAAGTTGGGGATCATGGGTCAAAGGTCAGGGGTCAAAGTTCAAGGTCAACTCCTCAAAATATCACTACTTTTCTTATATTTATGCAATGCCTGGAGGATTTTTTTAACTTGATGTATGCATGTATAACCCAATATATATTCTGCGGGAAGTTTCGTGCCAAAAGGTCAAAGGTCAAGTGAAAGTGCTAAATTGCACTTCTTCCTCCATATCTCAAAGGTAACTCAAGGTATTATCATGAAACTTACATATTTATGCATATTCTACCTAACAGTGATTCTCTTTGGAACTGTGAGGTCAAAGGTCAAAGGCCAGGTTTAGATAATAATATTTTACCATTTGATACTGAATTTATATTTTTTCTCAATACCTTGAAAATTACTCAATGCATAAACTTATAAAAGGGTCAAAAGTCCAGTAAAAATCATCAGTTCCCCCAAATACCTGCACTCTGACGTTTTAATCATTCATCCAATTGATAGTTCTAGGAAAGTGAACATTCAGCACATTTGTGGCAAACCTGTCATTTTAATATCTTGCCAATTGTGTGAAACTGTCATCACACATGGTCAAGACATTGTACTATAGACCTGCATTATTGCGGAGGCATACACCTGTCGCCGTAGCGACATTTTTTATTTTTATTTTTTTTTTATTTTTTTTTTATGAAGATGTTCGCACGCAGTGTCTTTTCCCCGTACCACTGCGCGTTCTGTTTCAATTCGTTTGGGTTGTAGTTTTTTTTTTCCTTGAATTTTCACTATGCCCTATAAACACGTGGAACACGCACCAGCCATACACCACAGGTAGCTCACCGCAATTTTTGCAGCCAAATACTCGACTTTGTCAACACGAAACCTCCTAAAACAATAAAGAGATGATGGAGTACCTTGTATCGATGCATAAACGAAATACCATTGATGGAGAATAAAATATTCTTAAAAAAAAAAATGAAATAGAGTTCAGCCAACATATGAGTTTGTCGTCCCACAAGTTTTACACGTGTTTTTCACAAATTTGATAACACTTATATAGTTAGAACATGCATGTCGCCAATTCTCGAGGATGTCGCACACAATGTTGCAGGCTTCTGTTGTGTCGCACAATATTATTACAGCGACATGCTCATACCCGTGGCTACACTGGCGTCGTAAATAGGTAGTTCATAACTACAATCAAACTGAAGCTTACTAAAGTACTAGTATACCACCCACAAGATCTTGCGATATTCCTCTGAAACTCACAGAACTTGGATTTACTTATGTTACCTCATTCCCTCAACCTCGGTATGCGCAGCTTGATTTTCCTCCCTTTGGAGTTGAATGTGGAGGTTTTGTGTTTCTCTGAAGGAAGAAGAGCGTGTTCGAAAGAAAAAAATAATCCGGTAAGTCCATTTTCCTTGAAAATCAATCGATTAATGATTTACACTGTCAATCTGAATATAATCTGTATGTAAAAATAAAAAATAAAAAAACAAACACGTAACTCGGATTATTTTCAGTCTAAAATCATGTTTTGGGGCCAATAGGCCACTTATCATAGGCCTACTATAATGCACCATCTGCATAATGAAAACACCAACGAAACTTTGAAATACAAAAAAAAATAAAATAGAATAAATAAATGAATAAATTAGTGCAGGCCGAACTAAAGGCCAAAGAGTGACCTACATATCCTAAGCCCGCCGCACACTATTGGAATACGACTCACGACTATGACTGACCGACTTTGGATTTGAAAAAACAAAACAAAACAAAAAACAACTCGTTTATGCTGAAGCTGCTGTGACTTGTTCAGGATCCAAACTCTGTCAGTCCTATAGTCGTGAGTATGGGATGGGCTTTATTCCATCAAGGAGCTTCAAGCTCTGATTCCATCCTCGACTGTATCATGGAGCTACTGGCACTGTTCTCCACGATTGCGTCATAACGAGGCAGGTTTGTGAAAATGTGTCTTTCCCTCTTCCTCTCTCTCTCTCTCTCTCTCTCTGGCGTGGTTTCTTCTTCCTCTTTTTTTGTGAGTCTGACCCGACTCAAGGTCAATAAACGTTCGATCTATTTCTGTACCCGTGTCAAGACAGGTGGACTGGAACACTCCCTGGTGTCAGTGTGCTTGTGAGTATGTGTGTGTGTGTGTGTGTACTGTGTGTGTATGTGAGTGTGTGTATGTGAGTGTGTGTGTGTGTGTGTGTGTGTGTGTGTGTGTGTTGCTGTTCCAAACGTAAACCAGCGCGAGCGGGTATTGCATTCATGCATGCATCTGGTCGGGCTGGGAGCTGGTTGAGGTAATGTCTTCCTTCATGTACAGTACTGAATGAATAGAGAGTTCCCGTCTCCCCGGTAAACCACCTCCCTGGTAAAACGATCGACTGCTGAACAGGGCATGCTAAGGCTGCTTACAAGGTAGATGTCATCTATCTTATAGCAAGTCCGCGTGATAGTCTAGCACTGTGGTGGAGCCTCTAAAATCACGAGAGTTTACCAACATATGAATTCAGACAATATTAAAAATATCTAACTACATTAAAATATCATGTAGGAACTACTGTCTTATTTGGCAGCACAGCAAGTCACTTCTCACCACCGCAGTGTTGTCAAGTTGTGTGCGCATACAATCTGTATGTATAATCCGTGCTTCGCTGCATAACGAGCCTCGATCTAACCAGGGTGGCCGGTGGTGAGTAAAACGCAGCGCCTAGTAGTATACAAAGTATACTGATGCATATCTGATCGCCTCAAAGTTGCCGCAGCTATACTCGTCTTTTTTTCCCCTCCGGCAGGATTGACCACTGTTTATGGTCTTCGTATTTGTTTTTGTTTCCCTCCTGCAATGGCTGTTCTATGTCAAACCCGTCTTCGTGTACCATACTACTAGTCCTAGTCGTACATCCTCGCCTCATGTACCATAATCTGTGATCACGCATTGTCGGCACTGTACATACCGCTCGCATGCATGCACGCATTACCGCATCGCACAAACAGCTTCAGAGGAGTGTTAGCGCTGCGGCACTGCCCGGATAACTGGCGGTCACAGAACTCTACACAAGTTCTGTGCTGGCGATCCGGTTCTCACGAGTTACACGCAGAATGATCGTTGAGGGAGCTATATAAAGATTCGAACGATTCGAACGAGCCGTTAGTATTTATTGACGTTGTACAGCGTCGATAATATCCGAAACCATTATTGCATGATTACTAAGATATGAGAGCACTTTGGGGCGAGTAAGTCTCACTGTGTTGGTTATATGAAAGGTACTTTAACCTGAAACACAAACTAAGACAAGGCAATCTCAGGGAAACTTTGTAAAGGTACCAAAACTTCATATTATCTTTAAGGCCTCCTTTTGATTACTCATTATTTTGAATTTTGTATATTTTTTTTTTACCTCCTTCACTTTCTATTCCTTCCGCGCCTATTTTAGAGCACTCTACAGAATGGATTTGGCGCTATATAAATCAAATCAATGATCATTATTATCTTTATTATTATTATCATTATTACTATTATTATTATTATTCAAAAAATTATATTGATAGTGGTGGAGGATAGATTGCTTGGGATGATATGTATATGATGGTATATATACGAGTGATATTCGTGGTGATGATGATCAGATGATATCGAGTTGTGAATAATGATAGTACTGATGTTTATGGTCGTGCATGCGTGGTAATCTAATAAAAGCAATGATGGTAGTGATGATTGGTTAATATTAAAGGAAACCAAAGCCCAAAGAGCAATATGGATTGAGTGAACGCAGCAACATTTGTATAACACATCAGTGAAATTTTGAGGAAAAAATGGGACAATCGATGCAAAAGTTATTCATTTTCATAGTTTTGGTGTTGTAATTACTGGATAAGGAGACTACTAGAGTTCATGACGTCTTTAGTAGACAACAACAATGTAAAGAAAATATGAAGAGAGTTCCACAAAAAAAAGATCATTTTTCATGAAAATTACACATTCCATCAACTTAATTGATACTGACATATTAATGTTGCTGCTTTCACTCAATCCACATTTCTTTTGGGGTTTTGGTTTCCTTCAATGATGGTCGTGGTGGTAGAGGTGACGATGGTACGTCATGACGAAGACTATAGTGTTGGCAATGATAAATTGAACATCAAAAAATTATTGATAGATCAATTCAAACCGTGATAGTAGAGCAATGAATTGCTGTTTGTTGGAAATAGCACTTCTTTTGACTTTTAAAATGCCGATTCATGATGCCTTTTTAAAACTGATTAAATTAAACTATCAATAAAGAGATGTTATCAATCAAAATCGATGATTACTCTCCCCCAGTTTCTCTTCCCTCCCCCATCTTCATATTTGATGTTATTGCCTGAGAATATAATCATATCTTGATAAACATCATGACCCTGAACTAAAAAGGAGCGTGCACTACGCCTTTCTGAGTCATTTTAAAGCACTATCATCGTGAAGTTGGAGGATAAACCCAAATTAACCCATGCAGTATTGCATCCATGTTACACAAGACCCAATACCCATTTCGAATCTGATTTTGTGGGGCTTAATAAACACGATCAATGTTAACAATAGCAATCTCTGCAGCTATAGGCCTATAATACTTTGATTATAATTTATTCCAAGCTTCAATTACACTTCCAATTTACTTTTTGCAAGAAATTGATGAAGACGTCGAGTTTGCATCCATAGCAACGCAAGTTGTAAATTGCGAGACATAGAAAACCACAGAAATACCGAACGCGATGCCGATGGCACCGTATGTGCGAGATGCCGATGGCACCGTATGTGAAGTGGAAACACACACACACACACACACACACACACACACACACACACATACATACACATATACACACAAATCCGTTGTTATGTTTATGTTTGAAAGGCGGCGTGCCATTCTCACATTCTGATCTGATTCTGTGGTTAGCAGACGACCATGCCAATGGTTCTGTGTATACACGTGTATAGCAGTACAAACTCAATGCCCAACTGCCTAAGTGTATGCAATATGCGAAGTCCACGCACATGCGTACAAAAACCAACTTGTACACCGATAGTCTTTACTCAAGTGACACAATTGGCAATTTCGACGCGTTAGGGTTACGGAAAAAAAAATCGCGACCCGGTCGGTGGGTTGAACACCTACATAATGCTGAACCGTTAGTCCGCGAGGGACCGCGCTCAAAAACCACACACACGGTTACGATTCGCTGTTCATTTCAAACGCTCTTTCGTGATGATCTCTGACCGGAGTCAAACATCTCGACGTACGAACCATCTGTTTTGAGAAATGGCTAGCAAACGGCCCCTAAGAAAAAGAGGAACTTCTCCTTTGGGATTCTTCGAGGAAGGTTGGTCAACGTAACTTTTAATACATTATTAGTAGACCTAATCTTAGCTAAAATAATTACCAGCGAGATTTGCATTGAATTGTCCCGACCGACCCGGGGCCGGCAGCGGCCCTGCCCATGCATAGCAAATTTCGCATGATCGTATCAAGCGGGGATAACCAGTCCCAGTCAGTCCGCAGCACGTATGCTAATGAGCCGATCCGGCAAGATTTATTCAGCACTCTCGTTGACGATCTTTGCGTTCGAAAGGTGTCTCGTCGTGCGAGATTTTGCGAGACTTTGATAGGGCTATGGTTTTCACAGTGTAGCGACTTGTACATACATTCGTCATGGCTACAAGTCACGGTAAATTGTTCTCCAGACTTTGATCTTTATATTGATACTAAATTTGCGTATAACATCGGATCTTATCATGACTATATAATCAGTTGAATTTGCGTAAATTTTACCTGCTTTTCACGGAAGATTTTGTCGTCTAAAGTTCTTTTTTGGTTCCTGACCGGATTAAGAAACTGTTGTTTCTGATTTTGGCTTCTTCGTAGAGAGGAAACCTATATGCTCATCATAATTATTATATTGGAGTCAAGGAGACGCAAGCATGATTTATACTAGTTTTTCCGTTTTGAAATGTCTGTAAAATTCACTCCTAAGCCGGAAGTATGCTCCACACAAAGTGTACAGTGGCGCGAAAGAGCTCTCTCATTGGACAGTGCTTGCATTCAGCGCTTGAACTACACGCGTGCCAAGAAACCGCAAGTGGCATGAAACCGTTATGTAGCAGCGTAATGACGTAATGCAAGCGCTGAATGCAAGCGCTGTCCAATGAGAGAGCTTACTCTTGAGATTACACGGTTTCAAGCTGATCAGCACTGACATCGATGTATATTTTACTGGTTCCTGACCGGATTAAGCAACAAATTGTCAAGATATTTACATGGATACAAAGATTAGGAGATGGACTACCAAATAAAGCATTTTCATTGAGACGCAATGTGAATTTGATATTTTTTTTGACGTCTTGAACGTGTACTGCACGAATTACTTTTTTCATCATTTTTCAAGCTCAAATTACGCTATGATATTTTTCATTTACAATAATTTGAGCAACATGTGACGATAGGTTACATATTTTCCTTGAATTTGATACCAAATTTGTGAACATAAGGTGTATCTTTGTTGCCGAAAGCCCAAGGACAAAATCCCCTTACACAGCTCATTACGTATGCAAGCCTAGAGCGGGCTTGCATACGAGTTGAATAAATACGAGCGAATTATCGGGTGCTGCGGACTGACTGGTCCAGTAGACTGTTCTGTATCTGAGAGTGTGACTGAGTCAGTGAGTGTGAAAGTATGCCAGTATGGAGGTGTATCCTATTACCGAACGATTTTTATTTAATTCCTCCAGACGCGCAACATTATGCTTCAATTTAGCTAAAGATCTCCTAGAAGATAGTTAAAATTCTGATAAATTTAGCTACAACACTCACAGTATTATTTGAAAACTAAGCCACGCACTTAACAAAATCAGTCATTTCAAATAACCCTTCCACAAAAACCGTGTCTTTTTACCGACGCAAATCGTATTGTATTTACCGAACATGCCCCATCTGTATGGGGAAATTTAGGCATTGCATTTTCGGTCAATGTTATTAACGCAGAATAACAAACATTAACATTTCAGCGATTATTACTAAAATTTGTACTGTATACTTAGCGTTTTTTGCTGCAGTTTAGCAATTTTCTGCACCGGCCTCCCTTGTGAGCAACAGCGCGTGCGTAGTGCAATGGATGCGCGCGTATACGAGTTGTTTAACGGGCTTCCATTGAAAATGTACGCGTTCGGTAATAGGATACTGTTCGGTAATAGGATACCAGCCTATATGACATGAGAGCTCAAGAGTTTGGAATGAGTTGTTCTAACTCAGCTACTGTATATGTACTGAACTGTTAGTGTTACTGTGTCACGTAAATTCTACAAGTTATCTACGGTAACTAGATTCTATACACAACCCAGTCGCTGTAGACAGTGTAGATCTAGTATGGTTGGGGCACCACCTATCCGCAGGGCACCTTCCCATCGGCACCCTGCGTATCATGGCTGTTTGCGTATAGAACGAAAAGGTACGCGCGGGATTACGTGTCATGAGCTATAAAAACAATAAAAACGAAGAAACGAAAATCAAACTCAAACAAACCAAGCTAAAAATTACACATCCGCTCTGTAACGACGCATGGCTGTGAAATTCACGTGTATTACCTATGGCCTGTGAAATTCACGTGTATTACCTATGCTGTGAAATTTACGTGTATAGCTATAGAGGTTAGGGGGTGCCGATCGCAAGGTTCCCTTTTTAGCTGCGCGAAGAAACCGAAACGCACGCGCTAAAATTGCGCTATTTTAAAACAGAGATTCATAATCAACGAGACGGTCACGACATTCAAAACTGCAGTATTTATGGCATATTTGAGGTAAGAATTAGGCGGATTTGTGTTATATTTTTAGAGTAAACAAGCTACAGATCCTTAGGGTGACGATACAATTGTACGTGGTACCCCCAACCCTACTAGTAGCGACAGGCTATAATTTATTCGCACAGCACAGCGTACTCTAACAGCGTCCGGTCGGGCTAACAAGACGGTAGTCGGTAGTTCTAACAGTTAGGCGTAATCCCTAACAATGTTAGTAGGCATAGGCCTACCTCATATTGGGTGGTGATATCAGGTTCGGTGCAAGCTACATCAACACAACATTATTTTCTGTTATATTTTGGATCAAAAATTTGTCTTCCATTGATTGGTTAAAAGAGCTTCACGTGATTATAGGTATTTTGAACTATTTTAGAGTGTTGGTATGTTTGACACTCCATGAAGTACTATTTGCAAAATGACGTCACTTTTATGACGACATTTTGCAAATAGTATAACTATTTGCAAAATGATGTCACAATCACCCTTCTTTACAATCAAGTGTACGTGGTCCGTCCACGTCCGGTCCCGAATTCTAGTGTTCAGGTTTGCAGCGGCCATACGAGCGCTTGGATACATGCGACGGGCAACTCTGGCGGTGCCACGGCTGCTACGTTTTTCAATTTCCGGTCTCTCGCACTGTTGCGCGTATTGCAGGCGCTGCGCTGCCGCCGCAGTGCGGCTAAGCTTAACTGAGCGCTGCGACCAGCCCCAACACGCAGTGTTGCAGTGTAACTGTGTACACGGAGCGTCCCGGGGTTAGGCTAAGCCTATAATGATTTTCACTTTTTATTCAAATTTTTGATCCAAAATATAAAACAAATATACTTTGCCTAGTTTCGAGTTTCTTGTTAAAACTATGGGCCTCGGTGACTCCAAACTAGTACTATTCACTTCGGGGCTGCGCCCCTCAGTGAATAGTACTAGTTTGGAGTCACCTCTGCCCATAGTTTTAACAAGAAACTCTCAAGGCCAAGTATATTTGTATACTAACTCTGTTAGGACTTCTAGTGGTAACTGCTCCAGTGAATCAAGAGTATCAGTAGAAGCTACGCTAAGACACAAGGGCTTACTCCTGCGAACTGGTACGCTCATGGGCGAAATACGGACGCCATTCCGCCATTGAAAGCAACAGACCGATAGATTGATTAGAGGGCGTACGATTATGATATCAGTGCCGTATCACTGGGTCCTCGTATTTCTGTCTCCCTTTCATTTTTCCCCTTTTTAGGGGGCATACAGGGGAAGATATGTACCGATGTATGTACTTAGAGTCTTGTTTTGTCGTAAAGAAGTATCATTCCTGTCTAACCATGAAATGTATTTGAAAAAAATGTCATTTACTTTCCAATCGCAATCTGCAGGCCCACAAAGTTTGAGCTGAAGTAGGTACACTTGTAGACCAAACTATGTTTCTGGAGGGAGAGAGAAAGAGATAGGTGGCGTTTGCCAGCTCAAACACAAACTTGCTGAGGGACTACAGATAAAAAAGTACTTACATTACTTCAATTTTTTTTTACATATCGACGGAAAATATACTTTTTGTGATATTTTGAGGTCTGAAATGCAATTCTCCCGCTGTGTGCTTCCTTTTAAAATGAAGAAAATGAAAGGAAGGCTCACGTGTTTAAGAAGCTTGCGGTATTATTACTAAATTGGCTGCCATTGGGCTCCATGTTGGGCTACCGCTCTATGCCGTACTACACCCGTTTGCGTGCGAAGTAGCGAGAGTACGCCCTCTTAGCTTCTATACTCTTTGATTGTGTCTCAGCACTAACTTAAGCACTGGCAGCCACTGGCAGGCACTGGCGATAAAACTGAAGTGAACTTGAAGTCCGTAGATGCTGGTAGGATGACCTCAAAAATGTGTCATAAATTTCTGGTTGCTGGTGCTGGGCAAACTTGTGAAAGATTCGTCTGTCCGGAGGAGGAGTCTTTTATTTTTTTTTTTTTTTTTTTGACGTTACTTATGGCTCTCTACCTCCGGACTACTTCTATGGGAGGGGATCCGTAAAGCCAGATGCAGTCTCTGCTCTGTGGAACATATCCCCGTCGACGAGATACAGACCAATCTTTCGGTCAAGTACTGGGCTTGGTGTTGAAATCAAAGAATGTCGTCTGCTGAACCTAGCTCCGCCATTTCGTAGTGTAAGAGTTAGGCCTGTAGCATGTACATTTTATGCTAATGCAATGGTCACCCACGCCACGAAACGTAGGCCCTACACAAGCATGTGGCTTCATAAATCTGAGCCTGGAAGCATAGAATTAAATATTATGTTGTGTTTTGAAGAATGGTTGAAATTTTTGGGCATTTTAGTCTGTCTTCCTCACTTTGCGTCTAAAAACTAAGCAGTCCTGCATCTTTTAATATTCGAGTGTAATCATGCGCCATCACTTTTCGTCGTGCGATTCTCACGGACCTCGCGATGCTGCGATTCCAACACCTATTGCTGGGGATCAATAACTTTGATCAGTATCGCTTAGTTAATCCGACCGTCGGTGTTGGAGCTCAGTTTAAGTCAGTCATTTGGGAGCTAGCACTAGCACTGATCTTGAAATCCCCCAATGGCAAAGGATGCTGTATTTTGTAATGTGTATGTTATACCAGTATATCATTCACCTAACGGATTGTTGTGTGATTTTTCTGGCTAACCTTATTTTTCTTCTCTCAATCATTAATAGGTGTATTATTGTTATGTCGTGTGTTTTTTTTTCCCTCATCAGAATCAAAAATTGACTGTGCAGGTGGCTGATGTGAGAAGGTGTTTCCATAGAAGACTTGCAGTCCATAGAAGACTTGAGGTTTATCCATGACCATTGATCGTGCTGTCCACTAGCTTGCTCCTTTCATGGGTACAAGTACATGATGCACATGCAGCGCTGATTTACATCAATATGTGTACATGGCATCCTCCTGGCTGAATTCTGGTGCAAAGAAGTGGATCATCTGATATCTTGTTTTTTCCCGTTTGACCATGTCATCAAGGAGAAGGTATTCCTTTTTCTTTGTTTCTTTATTTCAACCCAGTATGGGTCATTAGGAATTTGAGCATATCGCTGTAACATACCCAAATTCTTGTGCAACATCCTCAAAAACCAGCAGCATGCTATGCGACATTGTAGAATAATTGGGAGTCTTTTATTCCAGCAGTCATTTGGGAGCTAGCACAAGCACCAAACTTTAAATCATCCAATGCTGTATTTTGTATGTTACGTCATTTTCCTGCGTGATTTTTCTGCCTAACCTTATTTCACTTCTCTCAATCATCACTATTATCGTTATGTTGTGTTTTTTTTTTCCTCATCAGAATCAATGATTGATTGTGCCAGTGGCTGACACGAGAAGGTTTCTCCATAGAAGACTTGAAGTCCACCCATGACCATCGATCAGGCTGTCCCCTAGCTAGCTCCTTTCATGGGTACAAGTACATGCAGTGCTGATACGTGTATGGCATCCTCCTGGCTGAATTCTGGTGCAGAGAAGTCCATCTGCTGATGTCATACTTTCTCCCGCTTTTCCGTGTCATCAAGGGTAAGATACTCCTCTTTCTTTCTTTCTTTGTTTCTTTCTTTTTTTTCAACCCATTATTAGTGTGGTTCATGAGGAATTTGAGCATTACACTGCAGCATACCCAAATTCTTGTGCAACCTCCTCAAATACCAGCAGCATGCTATGCAGCATCCTAAAATATTGGCAACCTGCTTAAAATAGAATGTGATCAATTTTTGAAAAACATCAAATTACTCTAGGCAATTTGTGCACAAGACATGATATGGAATGTTGAACGTAATGGCTTCACCTGTATGTGGCACTTAGGGGTTGAAATGATTGTAAAAGTACACTGTATTTTAAACAGTATCTCTCCAGCACATTAGAGTGATGAAATGATGGCTAGGTGTACCACATCAATCTAATCCCATTCTTCTTATGTTTTTTTTTTGCAAGGTAGCTATTCTGTGCAAGAATTTTGTGTGTTGAGTATTTGAAGTAGAGTTTAACACGTACTACATGTTATTATTATTTAAAAAAAAATAATAGCGTAATGAATAAATTCTCAGTTCGTTGCAGGAGTGATCTTCCCCAAGAAAATTCTCACGACTCACGGTTGCAAAAGAAGGACATCTCAAGGCTCCACAACGACAAAGGGCACACTAACCAAGCTATATCAAGACCTAGTTCCTGCGAAGCCTCATCCAGAAGTTGCACCAAAGCTTACTGCTGGATAGTCTTGGACAGTAGAAGTACAAGGACAGTTTTCAAAGCATGTGAAGTGTGCATGTATGCTCTCATGTCAGAACTGTTGGTTGCTAGATATTTTTTTTTTTGATGCTGTTTTGTTCTGTTGTCCAGTGCTCCTGGTGTCACTTAAGTCCAAATTTGCATTATCTATACAAAGCTACAAATGATCATGTACATTAAACATGCACTAATAACCGGGGGGGCCAAAAGCTGAAAACAGAGGTCGAGTTGCACTCTCTCTACAAACTAAGTAGACCATGCTTATTTTCAAGTTTTTATTGTAACAAACAACATTCCACTGGTCTACCTCAAAAAATTTGTTGCGAAAGCCTCCAAATCCAAGATGGCGTCCAAGATGGCCGCCATATTTACTGAATTTGTTATTTAAATGATAGAATTTGATAGAAACATCAAATTTCAACAAATGTGATGTCATATGAAAGAGCATAAAATTTTCTTCAAGTTGATACCATTTTTGTGGGTTATTGTGATAACTGGATTGCGATTTCAAGGAAAAAACACTCATTTTTTGATATTTTTCTGAAAAAAGGAAAATCATGAAAATGCTTGATTCAGCATAAATCAGAGAAAGACTGAAGGATTATCTTGAAACATCTCAAGAATTTTGTTTGACATATAATTAATATTTGGAGAAAATTAGGGGTCAGTACCATTTTTGGTTCAGGAGTTATAATGTCTCAAACTTGAAAACTCACTACGTAAGAATGGCCACTTTAGTTGTGACCAAGACCTTGTTCGTCATAAAAAAGTCTGCGCGCGCCAGGACTACTACACGCACCACTGGCACTGGCGCTGGTAGCAGCGCAAGTAGTGCGTGTAGTAGTCTTGGCAAATGCAGACTTTTTCTTTGACAAACAAGGGTTTGTGCCTGCAAACTAACTTTTCATATCAAGTGGTAGCTCAGGTGATACTGACCGCTATTATTTCAAAGTAGATTGTTCTGAAGCAGATGAGATGAAGCAAACAAAATTTCAAATAGAGGTAATAGCTTGAAACTTGGCACCAATCTTGTTATAGATAGTTTAAGACACAATTTAGATCAACCGCTCAAAAAAAAAAATCAAGATGACAGCCATCAAAGTTGACATAGTATATTGCGCCAAATTAAATGTATTATTTCGATTTTGATACAATTTTGTCTGTTGTGATATCTTAAACCGTCTTAGGTTTTTATGGACACATTTTTAAAACCAGTGATATTCTACTCTCCGAAAAAGAAAAAACAAATCGAGTGGAAGTTTTCACTTTTGATGTTAGGAGTGAATAACAGAAAACGGTGAATTTAGAGTGAAATTGGAGTGACTTTTGAGTGAAAATGTTCATTTTCACTCATTTTAGAGTGACCTTAGGCAGGGCTCCACACTAACTTTTATTTTTGGTGGCCCAAAGGCAAATATCTGACCTTGTTTGGTGGCCCGATCAGGCCACCAAATTCTTCATTTCTGACATTTTGGTGGCCCGACGTGCGTTTTTGGTGGCCCCAGGCCACCGGACCAACGTTAGTGTCGAGCCCTGCCTTTGATAGGGATCACTCGTCACTCTTCGAGTGATCCCCGAGATCACTCTAAAATGAATGAAAATGAACATTTTCACTCTCGAGTGATCCTAATATCTAATATGGGAAAGCATCTACCAATGGCATAAGTTCAGATCAATTGTGACACTATAACCCAGATGAAATCAGCCCAAAAACAATGTAAGAAAAATCTGATAACAGTAAATACAGTTTCAGCATGCTTATTTGTAAATGTGAATATACAGCACGAGTAATCAATTTGGAAAATTTTATTCGAACAATATACTGAAAAGTAATTTTGCACAACACATTTCAGAGCAAAGTTGAGAAATTGCCGCCATGTCGGATCTTTTTTTTTTTTGGGGGGGGAGGGGGGTTCGGATCAGAAGGGCTTTCAAGGACATCTATACGGATCAGACATTATTACACATACTGTATACCATCATCATTCACGTTTCTACAACAGCAGAGTAACATACAAGTAAAAAAGCATATAGTAGCTTTGATACAGAAGCATTTCTTTTTTTATCAAAGATTGGGCCTTACCCAAACACTGGAATGAGCTCCACCCCCCCCCCCCCAAAAAAAAAGACCCTCAATATGGTTTACACTAGTACAATATCGTTCGGATGTATAGAAACATGTAATAGACAGAAAGATAAGAAGATTAAAGATATATATCAAATTATAAGTTATAAGTTGAGATTTAACTCTGACGTAACACACTTAAGTTATTGTTTGCCATTGGGAGAGATATCACATTCGATTTATATGTGCAGGTTAGTTGTATTACAAAACATTCTACCATGTAAAAAAATCATAAAGCCTATACACATACGGAGATATCACCATTTCTTTTCAAGAAACCATAACCATGATGACTGTTAACAATTTAGTATTTGAATTTGAATTTGAATTTGAATTTGAATTACATAAAAAAAACATTCTTATCAGATCTATTTAGTACATCTAACAATATTTAGCATTAAATATACTGATTTAAGTTTGTACATTAGTTGTTCTATCCCTAACTCACAGTTTAGAACTAGTTTGAGGAGTTAATTAAAGCTGGCTTTTCGTTTTACGTGCACTAATGGTAAATAATGTCTTGAAAGACAACCTCGATTGATTACCGCCATCTTAAATTTTGTGTGGATACTGTTTTTATCGCTAATTATTACACACTGGAAAAATTTGTGCCAAATTCCAAGCTCCTATCTCTTTTTGGAAAATACTTTCTGTTCAATCTTATCTGCCTCAGAACAATCTACTATAATGAAATGCTACAGTAATAGCGACCAGCGTCACCTACCACTTGGCATGAAAAGTTAGTTTGCATGCAGGTTCTTGCAAGTCACTAGACCATTACAGTATTATATGTGACCATGTAAACACATTGTATGCAAAATTTACAATGCATGAATATAATTTTTTTTCAAGTTTTAGATGTTAACTTGTCAACAGTGTATGATATTGCCTGTAATTCCAGAAATATGAATTGTGTCTCAATCTCAGTAAATCTCAATCTCAATCGCAGGTTTCAAAATAATTCTTCAGTTCTTCTTTGATAAATACTAAATCATGCATTTTTACATTTCTTCCTTTCTTCAAAAGAATATAAAAATATGGATTCCCCCCCCCCGCAAAAAAAAGAGAGAAGCAAACAACCCCCCCCCCAATTTATCACAATACACAGCTAAAGTGGTATCAACTTTTGGGAAGTTTTGCTCTCCTTCATATGACATCAAATTTGTTGCAATCCAATGTCTCTATCAAATTTTATGTTTGAAATGTTAAATTCAATAAAAATGGCGGCCCTATTGGACCGCATCTGTACTTTAGAGGTTTTTGCAACAAATCTACTGAGGTGTACTTACGGAACATTGCTTAGTATGCTTGATATTATGTATGGTTTTGTTTATAGAGAGAGTGGAACTCGAAAAGTAAGCACGATCTTGGATTTGACCCTCTGTGACGTCTTTGGGAACAGATGCGTGCAAATACATATTATGTAAAATGGGATTTCAAGTTTGAGACATTATAACTCCTGAACCAAATACAATACTGAAATCCAAATATTGATTATATGGGAAAAATTATAATTTCTGCATGGTTTTCATAAACATTCTTAATTTAATTTTATGTAACTTTTTAGAGAAATATTCATGGTTCATTCTGAAAAATGTCTCCATAAAAACCTAAGATGGTTTGAAATAGCATTAAAATGTTCAGAATATATAAAAGCCATATAAGTAGACACCAAAACAGACAAAATTGTATAAAAATCGAAATGATACATTTACTTTGGCGCAATACACTATGTCAGCTTTGATGGCCTGCAATCTTAAATTTTTTGAGTGATTGATCCAAATTTTGTTTTAAACTTTCTATAGCAAGGTTATTTCAAGCTTCTACCTCTATTTGAAAGATATTTTTTGCTTCATCTCATCTGCTTCAGAACAATCTACTTTGAAATAATAGCAATCAGTGTCACCTGAGCTACCACTTGGTGTGAAAAGTTAGTTTGCAGGCACAAACCCTTGTTTGTCAAAGAAAAAGTCTGCGTTTGCCAAGACTACTACATGCACCACTGGCACTGCTACCAGCGCCAGTGCCAGTGGTGCGTGTAGTAGTCTTGGCGCGCGCAGGCTTTTTTTACGACCAACAAAGTCTTGTCACAACTAAAGTGGCCATTTTTACATAGTGAGTTTTCAAGTTTGAGACATTATAACTCCTGAACCAAAAACGGTACTGACCCCTAATTTTCTCCAAGTATTAATTATATGTCAAACAAAATTCTTGAGATGTTTCAAGATAATCCTTCAGTCTTTCTTTGATTTATGATGAATCAAGCATTTTCATGATTTTCCTTTTTTCAGAAAAATATCAAAAAATGAGTGTTTTTTCCTTAAAATCTCAATCCAGTTATCCCAATAACCCACAAAAATGGTACCAACTTGTAGAAAATTTTATTCTCTTTCATATGACATCAAATTTGTTGAAATCTGATGTTTCAATCAAATTCTATCTTTCAAATAACAAATTCAGTAAATATGGCGGCCATCTTGGACGCCATCTTGGATTTGGAGGCTTTCGCAACAAATTTTTTGAGGTAGACCAGTGGAATGTTGTTTGTTACAATAAAAACTTGAAAATAAGCATGGTCTACTTAGTTTGTAGAGAGAGTGCAACTCACTCGTTAAGTAAGCGACTTTTTGGGGTTTGGCCCTCCGGTTATAATGTATGTACACTGTATTTAATTATCCAACTAATTCTTTGCAGGTGATATTGTTATAGTTTTAAATCATGTGACTGGCAATAAGCCATACCTACGTACAGTCAAGATGCTGCTCATGAAGCAATAAAAAGCTACTCTTCAATCGTAACAGCAAAGTGAGCAAATGTGCATTCTTATGTCTTATTTGTTGACTGAGGTTCAGTAAAAGGACATTTTCTTCATTGATTTGTTTACATAAACCTACAGTTTTGCAACTGGAAATAATGTGATATTTGTATGATACTTTGACTTCTCACACCCAGCTGCTGAAAAATAACTTTTGAATGTATAATAATAATTGACTGTTTCTACCCTTGTGTACTTTCTTATTTTAAAGGTGCCTAGACCCGGTAGTTGCTGCAGCGCTTTTGGATGAGAGTGCCGATCACCATTAGCATTGATACAAAGACTGCCGAAATTGAGCTGTAGTCAACAGTAAAGCGCGTAGGTGTTGCTAGGTAATGTTGCCTTCATTGTCTTCTCTGCGTGTCAGACAGTCCGTAGAATTTGAATGCCAGGGTGCATGCTTCTTTGTTTGACTTCAGAGAAAAAAAGTATTAAAGCTGTCATCATCAGCAGTGGATTGGACTTCTTCGGACTCATGGAAATGGGTCAAAGCGTAAGCGCTAACGATAAAGAGGAGTCGATAGCATAGATCTCTCAAGGAAGCTTGTGCCGTGCGCCGTGTACGCTAACGATAAAGAGGAGTCGATAGCATAGGTCTCTCAAGGAAGCTTGTGCCGTGCGCCGTGTACGCAAGCAAACCACCGGGTCTATGTGCCTTTAAATGCTAATGACAGTACAGTCAACTCCAGTCAGTCAGTTTTGACTGAAAAAGCGCATCAAATTGGGCAATGTTTGACTTCTGCATGTTCAGAGGAATACACATGACTAGGCCATAAAAATTGGGACTTTTTGGTTTCCTCAATTTGGCCATAGTGTATTCGATATACATGTATGTTTTGGGGAGAGCTTTGGCCGTGTGAAAGTCAATGCTGGAAGAGCATCGACCTACTCGTTGCTACATATAGCTTCTTTTATTAAACAGTAAATCAATTAACACTTACAATCTGCACCCATCCACCAACACACTACATGGAAGTCAGTTTTTAAGTACAGCTGTACATATTTTTTAGACTATAGCAAGAAGAAAAATAATAGAGAATTGGTTTTCTCCTGTTTCAGAGTACAGGTTCATATACATGTTTACAAATGTACTGTATCACAATACATATGTATGGGAATTGTAAGAATTATTATTCTGCTCCAGGTAATTTACTGAAAATATTTTTATTTCATCACCTTATGTGAAGACTCTACTGTGCTATTTATTGATCATTATTTATCAAATAGCAAAGCAATTGTGGTAAAATATATTTCTCCAACCAATTTTCCCCATGGTTTCTCAAAGTACTTGTGAAATACAACTGTAGTTTAAAATACATTTTTCTACGATATTGCACTGTGGTTAAATAGTGGGTTTACTATGTACAATGGATCATGGTTGTATCGTGATTTGGGTTGTAATTCTGAGGTTTGGCAGCTGTAAAACCATGTTTTCATCTTTTCCTAACCAAACTTTCACCTTTACCTAACCATGGTTTTACACTTCCTTAACCATGGTTTCACTTTTTCGTAACCATGGTTTGGGCACGGTAGAAACACAGTAGTGACCATGGTAAAACCACAGTAATGTCATAGTAAGTGCGTTCCAATTTACCACCTTTAAACCATGGTTACCATGGTTAACCCATGCTAAACCTATGGTTTAACCGTGGTTACCATGGTTTAACAATAGTGCACCATTGTTTAACTGTGGTTAAACTATGGTTTAACACTAGTGCACCATGGTTTGACCATAATTAAACCATATTGCCCTATGGTTAAACCATGAGTTTATCATGGTTTCATCTTTTCCTAACCGTAGTTTCACCATTTCCTAACCGTAGTTTCACCATTTCCTAACCATGGTTTTACACTTCCTTTACCATGGTTTCACTTTTTTTTAACCATGGTTTTGGCTTGGTAGAAACACAGTAGTGACCATGGTAATACCACAGTAATGTCATGGTAAGTGCGTTCCAATTTACCACCTTTAAACCATGGTTACCATGGTTAACCCATGCTAAACCTATGGTTTAGCCATGGCTACCATGGTTTAACCATAGTGCACCATTGTTTAACTATGGTTAAACTATGGTTTAACACTAGTGCACCATGGTTTGACCATAATTAAACCATATTGCACTATGGTTAAACCATGAGTTTGCCACGGTTTCATATTTTCCTAACCATAGTTTCACCATTTCCTAACCATGGTTTTACACTTCCTTAACCATGGTTTTACTTTTTCTTAACCATGGTTTTGGTACTGTAGAACCACAGTAGTGACCATGGTAATACCAGAGTAATGTCATGGTAAGTGCGTTCCAATTTACCACATTTAAACCATGGTTACCATGGTTAACCCATGCTAAACCTATGGTTTAACCGTAGATACCATGGTTTAACCATAGTGCACTATTGTTTAACTATTGTTAAACTATGGTTAAACACTAGTGCACCATGGTTTGACCATAATCAAACCATATTGCACTATGGTTAAACCATGGATGGATCCAATGTAAAACCATGGTTATGCCTCATAGTCAAACCATGGTATTTTTTTTTACAAGGGATAGCTTAACAACCTTACCCACTGGTCTATCAACAGTGCCTCATACGAACCATCATCACCGGTTCCCTGGGTGTCGATATAGAATAATTTCAAAAAGATGATATTCGCCCTGTAACGACGCATGAATTTGCTGTTAACACGCCTTTACAAGTCCATTTTTTTCTTGCTGGCTATACAAGCACTTTTTAGAATGCTGCGATGGATGAAACAAAACGTGTATGGCACGTGTACATGCTAAAGTTACATGCCTAAATGGGCCGGGTGAAAGTATTGGTACAAGAACAGGGGCGTATGATAGAAACATGTTGTAAGAATCGGTTTAATAATAAGAATTGCCAACCGAAAACCCTGTTGCAACCATATTGATATTGTAACATCACAAGTTCACGCCACAGGCGTTTATAAAACCATTTGAGCGGAATATTTGAATACTGCATTGACTCACGAGGCGAATGAGTTGTAACGTAGCCATGTATACCGTAATTACGATGGCGCCATGATTTTATGCACAAGTTATACACGAAGAAAGAGTTTACATGGGATATTACGTGATTGTGTATGCCTTGTTTTCAATGGGAGGTAGATTCAATATACAGTATGTATGACAGTCATTTTGTGGCATGCAGAGTTTTGTGATTATACGACAAGGACGCCTACTAAATCGTGTGTCCTGTGGTGACTGATTAATTAGATTGGAAAGAAACATAAGTGTCGAATTATAATGCACGAATAATCAGAACACCAAAACATATTACATTCAAACATACATGTTCAACTGTAGCTTCTGGTAAGAATACAGATATTTTCAGAGAACTTTAATCCTTCCTTTTTGTCTCACAATTCACTTTAAGAGTTTGAATGAACAGAATTTTAACCCCGAGATGCGTTCATTCTCAAGTTGTCATTAAAGATTGTCGAGTCAAGTTGTCATTTTTCGCATTTAAAACAACGGTATACATGTATTTCACTTTGATCACTTCTGTTTCTTTCTTGCAATACAATGTATGATTACTATAGGTCTTCAATTGTTGTAGTCTTTTTATTTCACTATGTTCTACTTACCTTATTTTCTGTTACTAAATGAAGTGAAACATATGTTTTTGTTGAAAAATGAAATAAACTTTGAATTGAATGGAATTGAAAGACTCAGAGTATAATAGGAATCAATCGTGAAGGGCTTCGTCTTCTTCCGGGGAACGTTGGGTCAGTGGGATCATCATTTTCATGCCGGCGGACTGGAACCTCAAGGAAGTAATAGCGAGTTTTCAGCACCTCAGCTTGTCTACAGCCAATCATGTCCACTGCGAAGAACAGGAACGTCATTGCAAAATACTGTTAGAGAAAGGATAGGAAACTTTTTTTTTTCTGACATGGACATACTAAGTATCCAATAATATTCCAATAGAGGGAAAAAATCTAAATTGTTGACATGGGTGTATCATCTTAGTAGGTCTTTGGCAGGAGGAGCGACCGACACGAGCGATGAAGATGTTCTTGCCTTGCCCCGAAAATACATCACACTCCCCTGGCATGAACGTGGCGATTCGAAACAACGGTTCATTACGGATAGAGTATCGCTAAGCATTCACCTTTAACTCTATAGGAGGAAAAAAATAAACGTTGTTACACAACAATATCGCATTGCAGAAATGTATGCGTATGAAAGATATCGGAGATGAAAAGGCGATCTGGAAATCAACGTTCTGGAAATCTGTCGTGATACACATTACAGAACACGACTTGAAGTGGTAGGAATCTTGACGAACATAACGACGAAATAGCACAGTTATACCATTCGAGTATATGCACTCGTATTATTCCGAGCTTAGTTCATATTGATCAATAACAATTGTAAGCGACACAATCATTTTATTCAAGAACATTTTCATTAACCGCAAAAAGTAGAAGTCGCAGAGATTGTGTCAAATGTCCCTTAAAGAAACACATGCACTTTGCAATGACTCAGCATATTTCCAGTCATTCGTAAAGCTTGGCAAGGTTGGTTTTTGCGACTGATGCGTTAAACTTTCTCAATGTCATGGTATCAGAATGAGTATAGCTTTGTGCAACTTTTTTGGACATAATAGTTTACGCAGTCTTTGATGTGTCTCTCTGTTAAAACAAAAAGAATTCATATGATTCCCCAGAGTTTTTTGCATATCTGAAAACAAGAATGTAACCCAGCATTGTATTTCTCTAGTTTGTTTTCTGAATGCAACAATAGTTGCGAAGTCAGCCTGACGGGATAAAAGGTTTCATTTACGTATCAAAAAATCAGTAGAAGGAAACAGACGTAGCCTACCTTAGGATTAGACTGGCATGACCAGCTAAATGATAGTAACAGTAGAAACACGAAAGGCAAAAGTTGCGTTGGGTTTTGTTTTTTGCGTTTATTTTAATTGATTAATATTTCTCCCGAAGTCAGGTAGCAATAGATTTAACGTCCTTGCAATTAAATGAAATGATTGATGTATTACTGTGACACGGCGTGTAACGATTTGATTTATATCAAAGTTATTTCATATTAGCTAACAGAAGTAGAAATCCTATAATAATGGCGAACGTAATCTTGCATTTAGCCGCGTCAATAGCTGATGACAAAAGATTCGACCGAAAGTATAGTTACTACCTTTTACAAGATTTAGACACGCATTATATTATATAGTATGCTCGTCGGAGGTTCATGATAATTACGTTTGAAATGATGATTAAACCACGCATACTTTCATTTTCAGTCACCTTTTGCATATATGCGTTTCTACTTTTGTGCTTAAAAATACTTACAATGAAACTTGTGATAGAAAATCCAGTTTGTTACTGTCATAAGAAGAGTGAAAATACAGATTGACACCATTCAAATTTTTAACACCCACTTTTTTTTTTTTGCATTAGTAGCTCAAAGTTTGCTTGTTCTTTTTTGGTGTTGTTTTTTTTTGGAAGCAACTCAACATTGCCTCACATGAAATCATGTTATACACACTGAATTCGAACGTTAAAACCAGCGGTAACTTCACCGATTACTCGGTTTTAATACTTTTAGCTATCATTAATTGTTCACTCCTATCTACAGATAGAATGTATTTGAATTTCCTCGCTCGTTTGAATAAGATATACGCGTCCATCGAATTTCATTTTAGTGAAGCTTTAGCACGTGCAAAGACATTCGTCAACTCACACACCACAAAAACACAAAAAAGCATTGGTCACACTTATAGTAGTTGCTGAAGATTTCCAAACCACAAATCGAGCTAAAGTACAACTTTGTTACAGTTTACAAGACCTATGATTTAATTCACAACTGATATCATTGTGAGAGAAAAGATATTTCTCTGTTGAAAAACAGAAACTAATAATTGCGGATGAATTTTTCAAAGTGAACTATTCACTGAACATTACTGAAAACGTAAAAAGTGCATCTTATTTGATATCAGTCTAACAAAAAATAGAAAATTGCAAACGGTCAATGTCGAATAAACGTTCACCACGTGGCACCCTGTTTGCTCTATAAAGCAAACATCATTCTGCTGGAGTCATCATGAAGTATTCCATATTTAAAGAAATGAACAAATCGCTTGTCATTGTTCCCATACAGCGATGAACCATTAAACGCCTTTGCAACGAGTCAGATCATTAAAGTGAGCGCATTATTACTGCATGCTGCTGAAAGAAAAGACAAGTATAGCTATGGTTCAGTAATCAACATGCAATGCACGCATAGTTATAAACACAGATTCCAGGTCTGACTTGACTAAATAGTTTTCACATAATATGTACAAAACTGTACATAACAAAACTGTATATTATACAGTTTATAAGTAGAAGAGCTGGTGTGTAAACGTAGATACTCATAGCATAATGGTATATTGGTAACGAGTGATTTAAGGTTAGGGGATACCCCAAATTATGCCACGTTGCAGTGTCAGAACAAGTTAGGGTATATAGCGATAGAATGATTTGAGATATCTTGTGAAAAGAACTTATTTTTGTAGGATTACAAATAAATCGGTCATTCATCCGCGGGAGAGCTGTAAATAATAACGGTATCGAAGTGGCTGATATAGCTGGAGCAGAAAAAAATGTTCCAACGAAGCCCATGTGTCGATTGACCCCCCGTCTCCAGTACTTTCCACATGTTAACCAGTATTATCAACATCTGTACTTTTAAAGGGGACGTCAAAACCGTATCTGGCAATGCACGCAAGCGGCATCATAGGCAGAGTTTCTTACTAATCATCCCTTTCGACTGATAAATCGAGTGTAGTTAGGTATATCTTCATGGCTTATACATCAAAATGCCCAACACAAGATGTACTTTCATTTGACCCAAACAGGCCATAATGATTATCGATACATCTCAGGTAACTCGATCAGAGCATAATATGTGTGGTAGCATCAGGTTGGTACTCCAAGGTAAGAAAGTGACTCGTTGAGAATAGATATGAAAAAAAAATGGTGGTGCGCCTAGCAGGTCGACCCCTTCATCTGCTCTCAATATCCCCCCTGAATGCTTTGGACATTTCATTTGAAGTTTCTTCAAAATAGTAACAGAGGTTTGGATATATCTTGAGGAACACTGGACGATTTCTGGACATTTTCAGCCTGTGGTGTGTGTGCTTGAAGGATATCATGTTTTGCCTCAGCTGGCATTGAGTTTCCCTGCATGAGCCATTTTGTGTTGAGTTCACTGGTCATTGCTGCCTGTCTACAAGCATGACTTATTCAAGTTCAGTCAGCCACGACAACAAAGGACGCATGTCTTAGTTGCCCTTTCATGGCCCAAGGTAACAATGGAGACGGGAGCTACCACAAGTATTGTTCTCATTGTTCTCACTGCCTTGGCCTTGACGCTGCCTTCTTCAGAATTGGACACTGAATTCAAAATGGCTGTTACAGCACAGGACAGTATACGACTTATTTACGATAGAGATTCTCTTCTACACCTGAATCCTCATAGCAGAGAGGTTGACATATTCATGCAGGCACCTGTTAATCTTCTCTTGAAATCAAAACACAGTGCTGGTCATCAGAGAAGATGCAGGAAGCATCGTGGCAAGCGTGGTGGAAGACGAAAACAGAGACAGATTCGTGTATACACGGCATCGAATCTCACCGATAGGATTTGGCGCTATGAGCTACGTAATGACATTGGCAGAAATCTGAGTAACATTGTGAATATACCTCAGGAACATGATTGTAAACTGAATGTTCAATTATGGAACTGCAATTCGGTGAGGAACAAGACTAACCTCCTGCTTGAACATGTTATAGATAGCAATGTGGATATCATGTTCCTTACGGAAACCTGGTTGCATAGTGTTGATCCGGTTGTCATTGATGAGTGCACACCAGCGGGTTATACATTCTTAAATGTGGCCCGTGGTAGGAATGACCCTCATGGTGGGATAGCAGTCATCTACAAAACTTCATTGAACTTGTCCACTGCAAACATCAACATCCTGTCTTCCCACGACACCTTTGAACTAGCTGCTGTTACCAACCCCTCACGGTCAATATGTTATGTTGTCATCTACAGACCCCCACCCTCCATGAGGAATGGTTTTAAGACACAGGAGTTTCTTCAGGAGTTTGAGGAACTTGTTTGTGAGCTGACTACGTATTCCTGGAAGCTTCTTATCTTGGGTGATTTCAACATGCACGTAGATACCCCTCGTAAGCCGGATGTAGCATGTTTCTTGGAAATCATTGAGGAAGCAGGTCTGCAGCAGCATGTCACAACTGCAACACACAAATTAGGCCACACTCTTGATCTCGTAATCTCCAGGCTGGATGAGTCACCTGTGGTCGACCGTCGAGCTTGTGATAAACTGTACTCGGATCATTTCATCATTGGCTGTACTATTGATGCAGCTAAACCTAAGCAACATGATGCAACATCGCATTGCAGAAACTTTCGAAACTTATACAAAGGTTCCTTCATCACGGACATCAGTGAAGCGTTTCATGACTTTCCTTTCGACGGTGATGTTGATGATCAGGTGGCATTCTACCACAGTACCATTCTGGATGTGCTCAACAAACATTGTCCGTGCACCAAGCGTGTTCATCGTTTTTGCCGTCATCCACCTTGGCATACGAATGAAATTCACCAAGCGAGACGCTCACGGCGAAGACTCGAAAGGCGCTGGAAAAAGTTACAAACACCAGAGAGCCGCCATCAGTACCTAACTCAGATTCATGCCGTCTGTCGTCTCATTCACAAGGAGAAATCAAAGTATTACAGAGAAAAGTTGAAAAGTGCAGATGTGAAGAACGTGTTTCGTGTCCTGAACACACTCTTGAATAGGTCACCAGCAATCCTACCTGCAGTCATGCCATCTACATGTACATCATTGCCTGACAGATTTGCCACATTCTTTGTAAAGAAAGTGGAAAAGATTAGAGAAAATCTCCAACTTAGGAACGAGGAATCGCATCCTGACGTCTGTTCAAGTGGATCGATTGTGGATACATCTGGAGCCGAGCTGGCAGATTTTGATGCCATCACGGCCCAGGAGGCGTACAAATTAATTCACTCTGCGCCTAATAAGTCATGTTTGCTAGACCCACTGCCTATGTGGCTGCTGAAGGAGACCATCAACACTTTTCTCCCCTACATTGCGTCAATTGTTGACACATCACTCAGTAGTGGTGTCTTCCCATCGTCGTTGAAGGAAGCTGTGGTGACTCCTCTGATCAAGAAACCAAACCTAAATCGTGATAACTTGAAAAACTACAGACCAGTCTCCAATCTCTCATTTCTTTCAAAGATAATTGAGAAAGCTGCTTTATCTCAAGTCTCCAACTACCTGGATACGAATGATCTCTATGTTGAGAACCAGTCAGCTTACCGACGTTGGCATAGTACTGAGACTGCTCTCTTGAAGGTACAAGACGACATCCTCAGAGCACTGGACAACAAGCTCGTTACCTTCATCGTCTTCTTAGACCTGTCTGCCGCATTCGACTGTGTTGACCATGATATTATGCTGGCTCGCTTTAACGAGCCACTTTGGCATCTCGGGGAGTGTGAAAGCTTGGTTCACCTCTTACCTCTCCGACCGCAGCTTCAGGTTGAAGGTTACAGGTGAGCTTTCGGAACCAATGTCTCTTGCTTTCGGAGTTCCTCAAGGTTCCGTACTAGGCCCGCAACTTTTCAGTCTATATACTCAACCCATGGCTGACATCATCAATCACCATGAGGGCATACAGCATCAAAGCTATGCTGATGACGTGCAACTCTACACCTCTGCGGACCCGAAGGACAGTCAGGCAATTGAACTTGCTCTCACCACATTATCTGCATGTGTCAGGGACCTACAGCTGTGGATGGAGGGTAATCTGTTGAAACTGAACTGTGACAAAACTGAATTCCTTGCTGTTGCTAATCCGCGGTTCCATCCCTTGATATCTGATGTCACCCTGACTGTTGGTAATGTCGTCATTCATCCATCAAGTTCAGTTAGAAGCCTGGGTGTCGAAATTGACTCCTCCATGAAGCTGAATCACCACGTTTCTTCTCTAAGCAGTTCGCTTCATTTTCATCTCTCAAATATTGCACGCATCAGGCCTTTCCTCGATCAGAAAGCTTGTGAGCATGCTGTGACAGCTCTCGTTACCTCAAGAATAGACTATGCAAACTCCATGCTGTCAGGTACTTCTTCAAGTAATGTCCAGCGCCTTCAACGTGCTCAAAACCGTGCTGCAAAGCTGGTTTTTCTAGCCAAGAAGCGTGACCATGCCTCTCCTCTTCTTCAGCAATTACACTGGCTCCCTGTGCAAAAGCGAATCATCTACAAAATCCTGTCAATCACGTACAAATGCCTTCAGAATTGTGCTCCATCTTACCTCCTGAGTCTACTTTCACGTCACCAATCTAAAAGACAAGGAATGCGGTCAGGCCAAGACCCAACCCGGCTGTCTGTTCCTAGGACTCTCACTCGGACAGGAGACAGATCCTTCTCGGCAGCTGCCCCACGCCTATGGAATCAGCTCCCTCAAAGTATCAGGGAATCACCATTTCTGTCAGTTTTCCAGAAGTCGTTGAAGACTTTCCTTTTCAATAACTGATTGATTCATTATGTACTTTTTTTCTTTCTCTCCTTGTTTGTTGTATTTTTTTCTATCTTTCTTTTCTCCTACCTCCCGAGTGAAAGATGGATTTGTGAAGCGCTGTGATACATATGTACTATTTGTAAGAGCGCTATAGAAATACTAATATTGTATTGTATTGTATAGATATGCAGGTTCATGTAATATCACCTTCAGCAGCACTCGTGGACTTAACCTTTTTCACCATCTTTGCTGTTGTAAGGAAATACCCAATTAGTTATATTACAATACACGAGTGCAATAACCTTATTTTGCTTTACATTATTTTGGTAGGGTTACTCGAAGAAAGGCTGGGCGGACTCGTTTTGTTAATGAACTTTGAAAAAAAAAACTATTACACTTGACGTATTGAAGAGGATCAATTTTTGAGACTTGTGTAAAGTCGAGTGCCGCAATCTATACCGCTATTGGAAAATTACGTTACAAATAATTCTTATTTTCTGTTGTGGATATCAGAGAGCATGCACAGAACGATTTTGTGCGATGATTCTATATTTGGTGGTTTGCGTATAAAACTGTGATTGACGCTTATGATATCTGTTTTTTATTCACCCAGAAGGCGCAATGGATAACATTTTTATTGAATTAACTTTGTGTACCATTGCGGTTTTGCCCAAATATCGGTATATCGCTGAAGTTAAAGTCTGCACAGTTACAATTATCATGAAACCGTCCTTGGAAGAACTCGTCTTTAAAGGGGAAGGCTAGTAACTGATCAGTGGGAATCAGTGGAAATGCTGGGAGATGATTGTTCCAATCCTTATGGGATTCATTCAAGAGTTCATTGTATATCTATTGTTGTGTGAAAATGATTTGCTTCAGAACGGTCTCATATTCAAGTAATGTGCAGATTAATGCTCCGTCATTGACCAGGGACGCTAACCTGGAAGCATTAAATTGCACATTACTTGAATATGAGACCATTCTGAAGCAAATCATTTTCACACAACAATAGATATACAATGAACTCTTGAATGAATCCCATAAGGATTGGAACAATCATCTCCCAGCATTTCCACTGATTCCCACTGATCAGTTACTAGCCTTTCCCTTTAATCACGGCGCAACGGAGGTTGCTCCATTTCTCTTTAAGGAATGGAGTTGCGAATGAAGTTTTCATTGTACCGCGGCATTTGGCGATTTGGAGATCGGTTTGGGCGGGATTGTGCGTTCAAGCAAATAATGCGAACCTTAAGATAAATAGCCAAGGATGGGCTTGTGAGATGTGGCGAATTAAAACAGTAAAGTCATGATCATTTTGACTCGTTCATGTACAAGCGTAAGAAAGTTTGGTTGTCCATATTCTTTGGCGTGATTGGTTTCTTACTTCAGTACAGACAAGATACATGAAATGTGACGCGCATGTATTGGAAATCGTAACACCAAAGCTAGCAATTAGTTGAAATATATCCCTCTGGCAGAATGAATCGAGTTGATTGATTACACGTTGAAAGTCGACCTGTGACTGACGATTTGAATACAGCTTCAGTTGTAAAGCGCAGTCATTCGTTTTTACCGTCAGTATAATAATCATACAATATGTGATTGTGTACGAAGATTAAGCGCGGCTGACTGTAGACGACAACCAAAAATTCCCCTTTTTTCTATCACATTCGGCAGCATTGAGGCTGAAACATACGATGAAATTCAAGATGACTTATGAGATTATTCAAAATTATATCCAGACGGGTATTAAAGTCACAGGATGAAACACATTATGATGACTTAACAACTCTTCTGAACCTAACCAGTTTGTACACTATATGCAAGATAATGAAACCTTTGTAAGAAATAGATAGCGGCATACATGGAAACGAACGATTTATTTTTTCAAGACCAAAATGGCTTTAGGAAAGGTATATCATGTATAACTCAACCGCTGGAAGTGACATAAGGTCCGAAGCTATGGATAACAGGTTGAGGATTGACTACATGTATACTTAGACTATAGCAACGTTTTCCGTGTGGCATAAAAATGCTGTGAAAATAGAGATTCACGTGCAACGTCGAGCACCAAGTCTATCTCATGTGTCTCCTGCGACGTCTGCAATACGCATCACGGCTTCAACACATACCTTCACTATAGCCTATACAGACAATGACAGACGTCATAGATCAGACACGGTACAAACCTTGATACGTGTACAGGGAATTGACGCTCTCCGGTCAACTGATTTCTTTGGCTTTTCATCTACTAGCGGGCGAACAAAGAGCTCATCCATTTAAGATTTCGAAGAATCATGCCAAAACAAAGTTGAGGAGCCCTACACTTTTTTTTTTCAAAGAGTGATAAGAATGGAACAGTCTTACACCTTAGGTAATAGTAAGCCCTTCAATTGACACATATGAAATAAATCTTAAATATAGACAAGTTTCGCAAACAATGGCCCAGCTGTACAGAGCCTTTCACCCAGAAATTGTTAATCTTTTTCGATGCAGAGGGGTAAATAAGTTTGGTATAACTTTAAAAGTTCAATTCCAGGGTATGATTTCCAAGGCACAACGATATTGGGGATTGAGAGATGCGTTATAATTCACCTTAATCATTTACAAAATTGAACTTTACGAATCCAGCCCGGGAGTAATCTTTTATCGGGGATTTTGATAATCCATTTTTTTTTTCAATTCAATTCAAAGGTTTTATTTTCACTTCTTTCAACAGAATGTACAAAAAAAAATATAGATTCGACATGCGTTTGAAGGAATGATACATAGATAGCAAAGAGTAACATTTGTCAGTAGTCATTACAAAATAAGGCATTTTTCATACAGAAATATTTATACATTCTGCGAAAAAAAGTGGAGGCACCAACTTAAAAGACTATGCTTGTACAACGTGGGCACCTCATAGGAGGGGAAAATGGGTGAAAACTTAACTACAAGTGTGCGGGATGAAAAAAGAAGTGGAAAGGGGAAAGGGAAGAAACAGAAATAGAAGTAAAGAGACGAGACAGCTAAAAACAAAAAGGCTAGATCAATCGATACATTCAAGATCAAACCAGCAGAGACTATTAGCCATATTAGAAGTGTAGAGCGTTGAAAGTGACGAGAAAGTGATATGTACAATTGTATGGAATTGCTGATAGCAGAACATATTATCTGTTCTGTGAAGGCACGTGTAATAATAAACAAGTTTACAATAAGAAAACTAGGGGATGCGATGTGGAATTCCGCAAAAGACGCAACCTAACATGCCTATAAAAAATCAATAGCATCCTGGTGCTTACAAAACCTACTTACTAAAAAATGAACAAACAAAATCAGTTTCTTTCTGTTACATTGTAACACTTAAGGAGGGTTGATTTCAATCTTTTTTAAATGAAAACAGAGAAGGAGCATTTTTTATGTCTGGACTACGGCAGTTCCAGAATCTTGGGCCTGTATAAATAAATGTCTGCTGAGCTAACACAGTTCTAAGCAGGGGCAAATGAAATTCATTAGACTGTCTTGTTGGGTAACTATGGTGTGTCAGGTTACGACACACTCGTTACGAATATACCATTATGCTACGAGTATTTACGTTTACACACCAGCTCTTTTACTTATAAACTGTATATGTGAAAACTACTTAGTCAAGTCAGACCTGGAATCTGTGTTTATAACTATGCATTCATTGCATGTTGATAACTGAACCATAGCTATACTTGTCTTTTCTTTCAGCAGCATGCAGTAATAATGCGCTCACTTTAATGATCTGACTCGTTGCAAAGGCGTTTAATGGTTCATCGCTGTATGGATACAATGACAAGCGATTTGTTCATTTCTTTAAATATGGAATACTTCATGATGACTCAAGCAGAATGATGTTTGCTTTATAGAGCAAACAGGGCGCGCCGTGGTGAACGTTTATTCGACATTGACCGTTTGCAATTTTCTATTTTTTGTTAGACTGATATCAAATAAGATGCACTTTTTACGTTTTCAGTAATGTTCAGTGAATAGTTCACTTTGAAAAATTCATCCGCAATTATTAGTTTCGGTTTTTCAACAGAAAAATATCTTTTCTCTCATAATGATATCAGTTGTGAATTAAATCATAGGTCTTGTAAACTGTAACAAAGTTGTACTTTAGCTCGATTTGTGGTTTGGAAATCTTCAGCAACTACTATAAGTGTGACCAATGCTTTCTTGTGTTTTTGTGGTGTGTGTGTGTTGACGAATGTCTTTGCACGTGCTAAAGCTTCACTAAAATGAAATTCGATGGACGCGTATATCTTATTCAAACGAGCGAGGAAATTCAAATACATTCCATCTGTAGATAGGAGTGAACAATTAATGATAGCTAAAAGTATTAAAACCGAGTAATCGGTGAAGTTACCGCTGGTTTTAACGTTCGAATTCAGTGTGTATAACATGATTTCATGTGAGGCAGTGTTGAGTTGCTTCCAAAAAAACAACAACACCAAAAAAGAACAAGCAAACTTTGCGCGACTAATGCAAAAAAAAAAAGTGGGTGTTAATAATCTGAATGGTGTCAATTTGTATTTCCATTCATCTTATGACAGTAACAAACTGGATTTTCTATCACAAGTTTCATTGTAAGTATTTTTAAGCACAAAAGTAGAAACGCATATATGCAAAAGGTTACTGAAGATCAAAGTATGCGTGGTTTAATCATCATTTCAAACGTAATTACCATGAACCTCCGACGAGCATACTATATAATATAATGCGTGTCTAAATCTTGTAAAAGGTAGTAACTATAGTTTCGATCGAATCTTTTGTCATCAGCTATTGACGCGGCTAAATGCAAGATTACGTTTGCCATTATTATAGGATTTCTACTTCTGTTAGCTAACATGATATAACTTTGATATAAATCAAATCGATACACGCCGTGTCACAGTAATACATCAATCATTTCATTTAACTGCACGGACGTTAAATCTGTTGCTACCTGACTTCGGGAAAAATATTAATCAATTAAAATAAACGCAAAAAACAAAACCCAACGCAACTTTTGCCTTTCGTGTTTCTACTGTTACTATCATTTAGCTGGTCATGCCAGGCTAATCCTAAGGTAGGCTACGTCTGTTTCCTTCTACTGATTTTTTGATACGTAAATGAAACCTTTTACCCCGTCAGGCTGACTTCGCAACTATTGTTGCATTCAGAAAACAAACTAGAGAAATACAATGCTGGGTTACATTCTTGTTTTCAGATATGCAAAAAACTCTGGGGAATAATATGAATTCTTTTTGTTTTAACAGATAGACACATCAAAGACTGCGTAAACTATTATGTCCAAAAAAGTTGCACAAAGCTATACTCATTCTGATACCATGACATTGAGAAAGTTTAACGCATCAGTCGCAAAAACCAACCTTGCCAATCTTGGCTTTACGAATGACTGGAAATATGCTGAGTCATTGCAAAGTGCATGTGTTTCTATAAGAGACATTTGACACAATCTCTGCGACTTCTACTTTTTGCGGTTAATGAAAATGTTCTTGAATAAAATGATTGTGTCGCTTACAATTGTTATTGATCAATATGAACTAAGCTCGGAATAATACGAGTGCATATACTCGAACGGTATAACTGTGCTATTTCGTCGTTATGTTCGTCAAGATTCCTACCACTTCAAGTCGTGTTCTGCAATGTGTATCACGACAGATTTCCAGAACGTTGATTTCCAGATCGCCTTTTCACCTTCGATATCTTTAATACGCCTGCATTTCTGCAATGCGATATTGTTGTGTAACAACGTTTATTTTTTTTCCTTCTATAGAGTTAAAGGTGAATGCTTAGCGATACTCTATCCGTAATGAACCGTTGTTAAGTCAGAAAAAAAAGTTTCCTATCCTTTCTCTAACAGTATTTTGCAATGACGTTCCTGTTCTTCGCAGTGGACATGATTGGCTGTAGACAAGCTGAGGTGCTGAAAACTCGCTATTACTTCCTTGAGGTTCCAGTCCGCCGGCATGAAAATGATGATCCCACTGACCCAACGTTCCCCGGAAGAAGACGAAGCCCTTCATGATTGATTCCTACTCTGAGTCTTTAATGACAACTTGAGAATGAATGCATCTCGGGGTTATAGAATTCTGTTCATTCAAACTCTTAAAGTGAATTGTGAGACAAAAAGGAAGGATTAAAGTTCTCTGAAAAGATCTTTATTCTTACCAGAAGCTACAGTTGAACATGTATGTTTGAATGTAATATGTTTTGGCGTTCTGATTATTCGTGCATTATAATTCGACACCTATGTTTTTTTTTTCCAATCTAATTAGTCAGTCACCACAGGACACACGATTTAGTAGGCGTCTATTGCGACACGGATTGTCGCCCCTGCACGGATTGTCGCCTCCTGCTCGGGGCGACAATCCGTGATGGGCGTTGGCGGCACGGATTGTCGCCCCCTACACGGATTGTCGCCTGGCGACAATCCGTGTAGGGGGCTGGCGGCACGGATTGTCGCCCGCCCTCGAAGCACATTTTGCTGGGTAATATCGTTCTGGACATAATAATTGAAATACTAACACATAACTTACATGGCTACATCCATGCAAACATGCCATGTAAAAACTCATGGTGAGGTTTCAAGGAAGTGTGTATGTGCGCGTGCACATGATAATTTAGTGTCCGTTTGTGCGTGTGTGTGTGTGTGTGTGTGTGTGTGTGTGATGGAAGAATGTGTTTATTATGTCAGTTTTTTGCGTATGTGTTTTTTAGCAGCGCGTGGGGAGGGATACCTAGTAAGCTGTTGCTGGCATAAACATTGATATTGATTTTATCAGCAGCTTTGAATTTGATGAGTTTGTTTGGCAGATTTGTATAATTATGAATTCGGAGTGGAGCTTGCGTGCGGGCGGATGCTGCTTTTCTGCATACGGTCCGTTATGTCTTATTTATCAACATTGGGAAATCGTTTCATCAGGAAGGATGTGGTATCGGTTCGGGTGTGCGTCGGTATGTGGGAAGGGGGTTACATTTCGTTATTGCACAAGTTTGTTATTCTGAAGGCTCATTCGTCCGAAGGCTCATTCGTCCGAAGGGTCATTATTCCGAAGGTTCGTTATTCCGAATTTCATTTTTGGATCAACGAACCACTAGGTATAGGGAATTGTGTGTTTCGGATAAATGAAGCCTCGGAAAAAAACGAAACTTCGGAATAACGAACCTTCGTGTGTGTGTGTGTGTGTGTGTGTGTGTGTGTGTGTATGTATGTATTTGGGTCGGTGAATGTGGGTGTGGGATGATTTAGGTTTTGTTTAATCAGGGGTTGGTGGGTTGGGGATTGGATTTGAAGAAGGATAGTTATAAATGGTATGACGGATGTTGGTAGGATTTAATATTTAGGATAGATGTAGGCCCTAGATTTGTTTCGGTTTGGGAGGGGAGGGGGTGGTGGGGTTTTTTATGACTGATTTCATTTTAGATTTGTGTGATATATTTGTGTGTGTTTTTTTATGTATATGCCCTTTTAAGTAAGAAGGTGTTACATGATCCAAACCAATATATTCAAGGAATATAGGTTTGGTAGGGCCCTATACATTACATGTCAAAACTTTCTCGTGAAGAAATTATTAGTAGGGTTGGTCTATAATCGAGTTATCTATGTTGAAGTGAGATTATTTGTGGTATAAATTGACACATGGATTTGCTTTTGTTTCGAATTGCCATTTGTAACTTTTTTTATTCATGTTGCACCCAGAATGGGTCGATTTATGAATGATTTGAATGAAATCAATAAATATCAAGGAAAAAAGTGTTGAGTTGGTTTGTTTCCATTATGAGGTTTGTTTGAGTGTTTGTTGGTGTTTGTTTGTATTACGTATGTATTAGCGGTGTGCAATGGCAGTTCGTTTGTGCTAATTAATCAAGTAACGATTGACAAATTTTTACGGCGTGTGGAAATTATTCGCTCATGCATAAAGCATGCCAAACCTATTCTGGGACAAAGAATAGTGGTATGGACGTTCTAGTTTATAAGACTGATGGAAGAAAATGACTGCAGGGAAAAATGAACAAAGACAAATAACATTTGGGGAGGGTACCTCCCTCGTATGTATTTTCTCTCGGTCTCTCTCTCGCCTAGCCCGCCTCACCGCTGATATTTGGTTGACACACCCATACTATTTTTAGATCAACGCTGGTGTGAATTCTTTAAACACGTGCTCATACACTCTGAAGGCGTTTGTATTGCCACAGTAGCGCCACTATATTCCACATACACACGTTAACATACAGGCACACGTATACACACAAACAAACCACTACCACTATGTAACCACCACACATGCACAGTTTCTACATATTGTATCATTATACTCCAAACACACACACACAAACACACACACACAACAACAAATCATACACATCACATATCATGCAGCTCACAATACACACACACACACACACATACGCATAACTTACCAGTCATACCCATCCCACCAAAGCTTAACACCGGAGGAACCACCCCGAGCCCGGGGCGACAATCCGTGACGGGGCGACAATCCGTGTCGCAACATTTTTTTTGCCAACACGGATTGTCGCCTTCGAGGTCAAAAACTGGGAACTGCACAAGCGTCACGGATTGTCGCCAGGCGACAATCCGTGTAGGGGGCGACAATCCGTGCCGCCAGCGACCGTCACGGATTGTCGCCCCGAGCAGGAGGCGACAATCCGTGTCGCAACAGGCGTCCTTACATACTGTATATTGAATCTACCTCCCATTGAAAACAAGGCATACACAATCACGTAATATCCCACGTAAGCTCTTTCTTCGTGTATAACTTGTGCATAAAATCATGGCGCCATTGTAATCACAGTATACATGGCTACGTTACAACTCATTCGCCTCGTGAGTCAATGCAGTATTCAAATATTCCGCTCAAATGGTTTTATAAACCTCTGTGGCGTGAACTTGTGATTTTACAATATTAATATGGTTGCAACAGGGTTTTCGGTTGGCAATTCTCATTAGACCGATTCTTACAACATGTTTCTATCATACGCCCCTGTTCTTGTACCAATAGTTTCACCCGGCCCATTTAGGCATGTAACGTTAGCATGTACACGTACCATACACGTTTTGTTTCATCCATCGCAGCATTCTAAAAAGTGCTTGTATAGCTAGCAAGAACAAAAAATGGACTTGTAAAGGCGTGTTAACAGCAAATTCATGCGTCGTTACAGGGCGAATATCATCTTTTTGAAATTATTCTATATCGACACCCAGGGAACCGGTGATGATGGTTCGTATGAGACACTGTTGATAGACCAGTGGGTAAGGTTGTTAAGCTATTATTGGTCGCTGAGATTTCAATGCGTTTTCTTCATCCAATGGGATATTGGATTTAGCATCAGCTAGAGTTGCTATTAATTCGGACCAAACGTTAGGTTTTGTAATCATTAACTGTACGATTTGAATTACCTGTTCTGTTACGCCTAGAAGTAACGATGTTGCCACAAACACAATACACACGTGCAGAGAAAAAACTACCCGCCCTCGAAGTGACTCTCATTTCCCCGTCGAATCGTACTAGCCAGTGGTTGACCAAGCAAAAAATGGCCCAACGATCACTTTTTGCTCACTATTCTAAAGTCAGCAACACGCGTCTACCCTACCACGATATGATATCCTTTATTTCTTTATGGCGAGCTCAAGACCTAAGTACATGCATACTGCACAGCGTTTAGGAAAACAATGGCATCCTCTTCATATTGCAGAGCGTTTGACTTTATAGCCTTGACATCGCTATGACATTCAGAGCTACCAAGTCTCACGCATTCTGTGTGAGAATCAAGCATTTAGGGTCTGTCTCACGATCTCACGCATGGCACCCATTTTTCTCACGCATTTGGTGAAGTCTGCAATTTGGGCCAAAAATAAGGAGCATAGCTCAAAGGATTAGAGTGATAGTTGCAATTAAAGGTATATTTCCCTTTTGCCTTTCAAAATTAGTAAAAAATAGTCACTTAAGTATGCACCAGATCTCATTATTAAGAGCTAATAATTTTAAAAATCTCCCTACCATGGGAGGGGGACACCCTCCTCGTTCGCGCGCGCATGCGCGCGAGCGCCGAGACGCCGATTCATAGAAATCTCACTCATAAAAGTTTTTTGAACTTGGCATCTCCGTGACATTGCACCACATATTGAAATGAATGACGTCGTTTTTAAAAGTTGTGGCATGTGTCGGATGAAAATGGTGTGGGCTTGTGCTCTTCATCAACTAGTCATCCCGACACTTATCTGTATTTGTATATTGATACCATCATCTGCCCAAATTTCCCCCCTTGGTAAACCAAAGATTCTTTGAAGAGCCACCAAGAAAGACGAATAACAATGTCGTGGCATGCTATTATGGCAGGGCAAGATAAATGGTAAGTTCTATGTTTAAATAATCCTGTAAGAAATTCCCCGGTAGTCATTGTATAAATGTTGTAGGCTCGTGTTCATAATCAACTCGTACTTGGGATATACATGCGTCTTATTTATTGATACCATCATCGGCATCTTGCAGAGCTTCCCTATCGATCATCTCACTTGTACATACGACACTTACTTGTCCAGTAAGTTGACTGTATAGCTAGAAAGTGGCCAATGCAGCCGACAACATAGTCACATCGATTAAATAATAAAGCCTTGCTCTCTCTGAGCTGTTTCTCTGTGCCTCTTAATATTTGTGATTGCACCATCTGTACGCAACGCGACTTCAATGTCCCCAGGAAGTAAACAAACAGGTAATTTTCCGTATCAAACATCGCCATGACATCAGTTTCCCCCACTGGCTCACGGTCAAAGCTCATAATAATAGCAGCGGCACGCGACAGGTGTAACGATTGACCTGTTGACCTACCTCCTCTCGCTCATTTCTCGGTTGCCATTTGACCTCAGCGGCAAGCGACTTGGGGGCAGAGGTTTCCGTATTACGGAGCTTCCGCTGTAGCTTCATATCCTAATTGAAAAAAAAAAATGTCCCTCTCTCGTTCACTTATTGCTCACTCTCTTCAATTCACTTTCCCCATCAGGCAGTATGTAAAAAATTTGAACCCAAAATCCCTTGCGCCCCACTATTAAGGGAAGTATGACTGACTTCTGTCAGTCAAATATTTCACCACTGATTTCAAACAGTAACGTCGGTAGTGCGTCTGCGCCGATTGATAACGACGCCTTCAGGCCTTCAAATCAGACGAGCTGATGAAGCGTCCAGAATCGGACATGATATTGTTCTCATAATCAAAATAGTAAGTCCAGATGAATTGATTTGATTTTGTACTTTTATTGATCATTACCTGGATGAATCAGAACTTATACCATTTGTCAAATATTGCTTGTTCTCATAGATAATAATATGATTTTTTGTTCACTTAAATGCTACATTTTCACAGGACTGCTATACTTATGGTTTTACGTTTAATTAAAAAAAGGGACACATACAACTACGCGGTCAAATAAGATAAATGGATGCTTTCTCCAGTAGTTTATGTAGGCCTTACTCAATATTCTTCAACATGTAGCTCATTCGTTGTCTCTTACCATCGTCCGCACCGTTTTCTTTGCGCATCCAGTAGCAAAAACAAGCAAGTTATATCATTTATATCTTGGTTCTACTCCAGTCTCGGCTAAGTTCATTTCAGTCATAACGTAATCATAAAAGTAAGATATGAAATAACGCAGGTGAATTAGACTATGTTAATAATTCATAGTTATTATGAAGAAATAAAAGAAAAAGGAATTGAGATTCTTGGAGGACAGAGTAGTCCCCGCATATTACAAAGTCAATATTGCGCATGATTGTTATATGTTACAGAAATAAAAGCAATCGTAATGGACACAGCGGATGCAAGTCATCTCAACAAAACCCTCTTCTCTATTTACACACACACCACCACCACCACCATTGCCACCACCGCATTAAATCCCTATGGAGGAAGGGGGGGGGGGGCGGGAGGATCGTCAAAAGTCATCACATACAAGCCCGAGTACAAGCCCACGAAACGCACACGCGCGCGATATGTACTTCAAAAATGAAATGAAGTGAAATAAAGAAAATGGTTGATACTTGTATATATATGTATATATATATATATATATATATATATATATATATAATACATACATATCTCTATAAGAAATTATGCATTTAATATATTTTCTTATTTCTATCGGATTGGTTAATTATCTTGAATGCATTCCACTAATCATCTTAGCAGGGGCGTCGAACCCTAATGGGGGGGGGGGGCAGAAGGGAGGGAAAGGGGGCAAAACTTGGAAGGTTTGAGCAGGGGAGCGGAGTGAGGGAGGGGCGGGGTGTAGAGCTCACTAATGTTAAAATCGGCTACTAATGTCATAACACGCCAACGACAAATATCAAAATCGGATTGACCACGATGTCACTAACACGTTGACGACAAATGTCAAAATTTCAATTCTTACTTCAAATGTCATAACACTTCGTCGACAAATGTCAAAATTGGATTTTATGTCACAACACATCGAAGACAATAATGTCAAAATTTCCAAATTTACGGCAAATGTCATAATGCGTCACAAGGGCGGACCCCGTCACACCAGAGGCGGAATGAGCCGGAATGCATTGGAATTCTTCCTGTATTTCTGCATATTCGAGGTGCATTCTAAAAATTCTAACGACAACCCGAGTGCGTTCCAAGCATTCAGGCCCATTCTTGTGGCCAGCTTGAATGTTTTATCAACGCTTAAAACATTCAGGGAGCGTCCGAAGTGGAGAAATATCGATTTGCATTCGACGGATATTCTAATTGGACTCTGATTTCATTCTAAATATTCCTACGGCATTCTGGCAGCATTTGAAACAATCTGACCTCATTTGAGGGAGGATGGTAACGGTGTTGCACCTCAAATTCTGCCAAAATATCTCAAATGCTCATATGCTCAGAAAACACTGCTGAGTGAAAAGTTTATAGAGTAAAGATTTAAGTTAGGTTTATGTTTAGAGTTAGAAATTTGGGATATAGGGTTATTAGGATTAGGTTCAGGATTAGGAGTAGGTTTAGGGTCACGGGAAGGGACTGGGGTAATTGCCCATGGGGTAATTGGCCTAGACCACTCTCCTTCAAGGAGGATTTGCTGGAGGACAGTAATCTATATCAAAGCAACATGGTCCAAGAATGAATTGGTCAGCATTCTGTTTGATTTCGTGAATATTCAAAGTATATTTGTGACCCTGCACCACAAAACACACAAAACGTCATCAGACGTGGATATTTTAGTTAAAGACAGATTCTAAAAGAGCAGACTCTAAGCTTTAACGTGATGTATATGTCAATTCAAATGGATTCTTCTAACCTATATAGATATTGGAAAGAAAGCACACTTTTATGTTTTGTGGGATGATGAAGTTGCATCCTTACGGACTCTGGAGAAGAATAATGGAGGCATGACTGCTTGGCTCTGGAGTCAAAATGTAAGTGTTCTTCATTCACTCTTCTCCAGTATACAAGTCAACACATTCACACTTGATACATCACTGTACATATTGTCTACAAAACATGTCCCGATGACTTTCCGATGTTGTTTAACATTTACATCGATGATGGTGTGATGAGGTGAAGATAAATGACAGGGGGAGCGGAAAGGAAGTGGGAACAGAAAGTGGCTATCGGCGTATCAGAAGATCATGATGAGGGAAAGAAACCAGGGAACGATAAGAACTTGACTGTGGAAGGGTGGTGGTAAGATGTATGACTGTGGAATGAATGAGACATTCTGTTCACTGCTACAGCAGATGGATAGATTTATTTATTTATTTATTTATTTATTCAGTCTTTTTTCAACAGGGTAGCCCCATCAGTAGGCAAGTACTTTTCTTACTGGGGGCCCTGCACAAACAAACATTACAGTTGACATGACAGAGACATATACATCAAATACAACACACTGTATGTGGACAGGTACAATTCTTCCACTGAGTCCCCTACATACAGTCACACAATAACTATACACTGACAATTACACGCTTATTTATTTATTTCCGTTTTATTTCAACAGGGTAGCCCTTTCAGTTAAAAAACTGCTCTACCAAGGGGCCCTGCACAATAAAAAGATACAAAACATATATTCAAATGCACAACGTTACAATCAATCAAAACAAACGTAAACATATCAACCAGATAGAAAAAAAAGGGTGTGTTACAAAATTATACTACGATTAAAATACAACATGAATAAGAATGAAAGAAACCGAGAGAATATAACGCGAGTTAACAAACAACTATAACAACAACAACAAAACAAATGATATCTCAGTTACCGGTGTCATAGAAATAAACATGATATGTATTGCACTCTGTTCTTCCTCGTAAAATATCACAATAGGGTTAAAACTTGAGAGATAAGATTCTACTCTGCTTTTTAAATATAGAAAAAGATGACAAAACTTGCATAAAACGAGGTAAGTCGTTCCAAAGGTTTGATCCTTGATAATGCAGAGATCTCTTATAATATTCCGTACGGGGTGTATTGATTTTTAGTGGGCAAGAGAGTGCATATCGAGTTCGCAAATTGACTTGACGAAAAACAACTATTTCTTTTAAATACACTGGCACCATATCATTGATCAATTTATACATAATAAGATACGTTTGGTATTGCCTCCTTTGTATAATCTTTTGCCAGTTTAATTGTCTTAAAAGAGTAGTACTGGATATTGAAAAATCAGCATTTAAAACCAAACGAGCATATCTATTTTGCAATTTTTGTAATTTCTTGATATTGCACTTTGAACTTCTGCCCCAGATTACAAGACCATAATCAATATGCGGCAAGATTAATGCATTATACAACATAATTAAAATATTTCGTGGAATGTTCTTTCTTAACTGTCGGATATACCCTATGATTTTAGAAACCTTCACATATACCTTCTCAATTTGTTTATTCCATGTGAAACACTCATCCAATACAACACCCAAATATTTGAATTCATAAACTTGGTCAATTATGTCCTTATTATATTTGATAACTAAAACAGCATTATTGACTCTCCGTTTTGTACCAATCAACATACATTTACATTTCTTAACATTCAATTCTAAATCATTAAATTCCACCCATCTGCATATCTTCTTAAACTCCTTTTGCAACAATTTAGAAACAACATTAATATTTCTGTCTTTACAAAAAACTGCAGCATCATCCGCATATAAACACAATTTTGTACTATGTAAAAATGACAACTTGCACATGTCATTTATGAATATAGAAAAAAGCAGAGGTCCCAATATTGACCCTTGTGGGATTCCTACTTCAATATTTCGAGATTCTGACAATATTCCCTGAAAAAATACACATTGTTGGCGATCAAGGAAATAATTTCTAAACCAATTCAGTTCAACGTCATGAAAACCATATCTTAATAACTTATTGAGTAAAATAATATGTGAAACTGAGTCAAAAGCTCGTTTGAAATCTAAAAACAAACATCCTGTAACATAACCTTCGTCAATATTCCTTAGAATATATTCATTTAAGTCCAGTAATACAGTTGTTGTTGAATGCATTGGGCGAAATCCAGATTGACAATCACTTAATAAGTTATTTGAAATGAAGTAATCATACACTTGCTCATATACAGCTTTCTCAAAAATTTTCATGACGTGACATATAACAGAAATGGGTCGATAATTGCTAACATCGTCCTTATTTCCACTCTTGAATACAGGTGTAACTTTAGCCTTTTTCCAATCAGAAGGTATAATTGATGAATGAAGTGACAAATTAAACAAATAAGTAAGCGGTTCGGAGATAAAGGACGAAGCAATCTTTAAAAGATACGGGTGTAGGTCGTCAAGACCACATGATTTACCACTGTCAAGTTTAAGCAATTCCCTCTGTACAAATTCACATGTAACATCCGAGAAAATAAAAGACTTATTAATAAAAGGGGTTTGGTGAGACGAGTCTATCCGAGCACTTTTAACCCCGTGGGTAAAAAAGCAATTGAATTCGTTAGCGATTTCAGAAGCATCAGTAGTGACAACTCCACCGTTACGTAATTCGACGCAGTGACTCTTTTTGTTACCCGTCGACCTTTTCAAATTCTTCCATGTGTGACGGGGATTGTTGGCATGATCAGTAAATTCTTTAGTGAAATAATTTCTTTTCAAATATTTATTCAAATTATTGACTTTATTTCGTACTTTCTGATATTCAGTCCAATAAGAATCAAGGTGTGTTTCATCAAACTTCTTCTTCATATAATCACGTTGACGTGCTAATGCAATGTACTCCTCATTTATCCAGGGTGCTCTTCCCGACCTTTTCCTAACAGAAACAACAGGTGCATGTTTATCACACAATGCGGTAAATTTTTGCAAAAAATAACTCCAAGCGGATTCTATATCATTATTTTCGTAAACATTTTCCCAGCACGTATCTTCACAATCTCTCAAAAAATGATCTGTACAAAAATTTCGAAATGATCGACACTTACTAACGAATGGCTTTTTACGAACTATTGAATCTTTCAGATTTACATATACAAGAGAATGATCACTTATTCCAATTGATATAACACCTTTTCTAATAAAACATTTACATTTAGGTAATATAATCAAATCAATACATGTTCTGCTATTAGGTGTAATTCTAGTGGGTACATTAATTACTTGATCCAATTGAAATAATGTACATAAATCATCAATATTCTGACTCAGTCTACTTTTCACCAACATATTGCAATTAAAATCTCCCAAAATCACTATATAATTTGATATCAAATTCACTTCATCAATATTCCTCTCCAATTTTGCAAAAAAGTCAGCTGGAGAATTCGGAGCCCGGTAAAGGACACAGATAAATAAAGAACTTGCATTTTGTATTTGTAATTCTATCCAAAGAAGTTCAAGTCCGTCACTTTCAAAGTCTAATCTGCGTATATATGACAGGGAGGATTTGATGTAGCAACAAACACCTCCACCTTGGGAATTTCTATCTCTCCTCTCTAATTCATAGCCATCAACAGACAGATCAATACATACATCATTATCTAACCACGTTTCAGAAATTGTAAATACTTCAAATGGATTTGACATGAGATACTGACAAATCGTCGGCGTTTTCACGAACCGACGCTATTTCGTTTTTGAGCGAAAATGCAGTTCTGAGAAAATCGCGTTTAAAGATCTCACAAGTTTTAGACAACGTTTTCAATGACTTTTCCTGTCTTGTGTGTGAAAATTTTGACAGGGTGATGAGAGTGGAAGTTGTTCTTCCTATCCATAGTGTAATTTTAGTGTGAATTCAAAAAAATTACGATATTTCTGTCTTCAAACTCACTGCGTCGGTTCGTAAATCCATCGTTTCTTGCGCGCACCATAGGTTATGTACTTAAGCGCGGGTCTCACGAACCGACGTAAGTTGTATTACGCCGGTTCGTGAGACCCGCGCTGTAGGGCCTGTACAATAGGTAACGTGCAATACGCGTGTATTTACGAACCGTCGCTATTTCATTTTCGTATGTGTTTACATACAAATACTATTAGGGCTATACCTGCTTATCAACAATAACCTTATTAATTGAAATTAATTGTCATGTAATGATTGTTGTGATGATTACAATACATTTAGTGATAATTAAGATGATAATACAAGCCAGTTTCTCTTAATTGTTCTAAAAAGAGTGTTGTCATTGTTTTCATCTTCATTTAGTACACGCATGCATTGTTATTATAGCTGTGGTTGATCGTTCCAAAGATTTCTTTGCCCCCCCTTTTTTTTGTGGATAGGGCCTATATTATTATTTAACACTTTTGCATTTGGACATCTATCATTTGGTAATACATGTATTCGGTATGCTGTGTTTCATATTTTTTACTTTTTACTGTTTTTTTTTTTACTTAATTAACTTACTTTTTCATTTTTCACATTATTTTTAATTCAAATTCAGTTCACTTCTTTCATAATAATAATGAATGTTTGTTCTAAGATGAAGGATACCGCTAAATCTTGGGAAAAAAACGTGCCAGTCAGTAATAATTACTTGTATTTACTCATCTTTCATACTCATGCATGCACTCTGTTATTTCTTTCTCTGAAATAATATATTAATTTCTTTATTTCTTATTATTCCACATATTTGTGACATTTACTTTGTCACAATTTTTATCAGTGTCATTATTGTCATTTGGCTCGCATGCGAAATCACTCATAATTCCTCATTTTCCATCTTTCTCTTTCCTGCTCAACAGATTCTATGATAGCTGCACCTGATCATATAAAAACATAAAACTCATCCTGCATGCATTCATCGAAACTGATAAACTCCTAAAAATACATGAATATCAACACTATCAGAATTTCAAGCTTCATTTTAAATATATGATAATGGTCATGTTTTATTATGCCTTTTGCAGCAATATATTGAAGAGGTACATTATGTAATCGAAGAAACATAGGTCCTCAATAAAATATCAAATTTGAATTATTCAGAGATGAGTAATGACAATGGGAAGGATAACAGTTGTGGAAGAGCTCCATAAATCAATACATATCTAATGGCAAATGGAGATGGAATCAAGATTCAAGAATATGTGTAATTCAAGTTCATTATTATATCAGTTCTTGTGTGTTCACAAAAAGAGGAACACAGTTCGAACATGCACACCAAATCTTACATCGTACATTTGCATCTATAGAGTGCGGACGGAACATATACAAGAGAAAGAATAACATTCTCAAATTAATATATCAATCATAACTACATGTATGTATATGACCACACAAAGATGTTGCTGCATATGCATGAAGCTTGAGAGTGCTGCAACATCCATATGCTCAGATAAAAACTTGATGTATATCATACAAAAGAGAAGAGGTACTGCATGTACATGTAGTTACACTATTCACAGGACAGTAGAGAAAAAGCACGAGAGAGAGAGGGAAATGGGTGTCTAAAATAGGTCGATGTAAGGAGTGCCAAGCCAACTAAGTCTCTAATAGAAGTCATACATATATAAGGAAACAAATTAATCACAACATAAATGATCATGCTCATGTTAACCAATAATTAGCATCTAAAAATGTGTGTAGAAAGCCCATAATATCAGCCTTTCGCCCCGAAGGCTTGTTACATATGAGAAAAGAGGAATTTTGGCCGACCCCCCCCCCCCTCCCTGTGAATCCTTAATCCACCAGTACTATAACACATTCTGAGAATGTGTTTTAGTACATGTACTAGCAAATTCACAAGAGGGGTGGGGAAATTCAGCCAAAATTGTGTGTGGCTAAAATAATTAAAAAGAAAGGTCATCAGCAAAACTACGGGGTGGATGCAGACGAATTTTCATGTGATGACTAAAAAAAATGCAGCTAAAGGAAAAAAAAAGACGGCGGAGAGGGGCCAAGGCTAATTTGACTCCCCCCCCCCCCACCAAAAAACAAACAAACAAACAAACACCACTGTTTTACAGCACCTTTAAAGGACTCTTAATTTTTTGTTTGTTAAAAACAAACGTCTCGAAGTAAAGAATTCCATATTGTAGGCGAAATGTAGACCGATACAGTGTATAAAGTGTACATCCCAAGCTATTAAAGAAAAAAAAAACAGATTATGAATATCATTTAAAGTAAGAATTTCAGTGTGTTTAATCATCTTTAGTTGAGTTGCAAATGACATGTACATATTTAATAAGAGCAGTAAACTTCGAAGCGCCCCCAAGCCCTTCTATACTTAATTATTCATGTGTAAAGGTAGCGCCAGGGCACTCCGGTGGTCTAGTGGTTATGACGCTGGTCTAGTAATCCAGAGGTCGTGGGTTCGAATCCTGCTTGGGCTGCCTGTGATTTTTTTTTTTTCACAGCAGCCTACAAACTGCACACTGCAGTTGCGTGCGTTACTACGGATGGAGACAAATGAATAATCTATCATTTTAATATACAATGTTTGACATCCTTATTGCAATCACTTTCTTTAATTGTAAATTTAGAGACATAATGAATTATTATTAAAAGAAATCAAATTTCTGTATTTTGTTGTGAGTTTGCATGGGAACATACACGTATCATAATTTACAATTTTAGTTAGATAAAGAACATCTTACAACAGAACTGTCTAGTGATGGTTGAATAATTATGTCAATTTGTTATAAGTCCTATCATTTACATGGAGTGCATGTTCCCATGTATATAAGAATCATACGTGACACATTCAAAGTGGGTTGAAGACAACAAAATAATAAATAAAAGAATAAAGGAGAATAGAACTTAATCTGATTACAGCATCATCTAAATATTGCCAATGTGCACTTAGAAATCTATCAAGATTTATCACAAGGTTATGATTACCACACAAAACCTTCAAGATTTATTATCATGAAATACATACCAATGAACACTTAAAAAAATCTAACATTCCATATCCACATGAAGCTTTCCTTGATATAAATGTCTCTCTGTAGTGTTATTAAAGTGTAGCAAAATTGTAATTACGACATCACAGAATGGAATGCATTGTTTTCACCTTCAATCTTAGGATCTCCTTTCATGTTTCCACTTTACAATCACATTTCACTGTAGATATACCGTCCTTATGTTGTCGCCCTTCATCCCAATTTCTCCCTTCTATCCTATCTGTAGATTGTCTTCTTTCCTAAGCCATTGTATTCACATTCCTTGATGATCAGCACGATGCTGTACTTTTTTCTTCTTCTCTGAAACAGTCCAGCTCTTCGCTACTGCATGGCATCAGTCATCTGAAAGAAAAGACAGAAATTAAGAACTTTCGATTAAAATCAAACATCATGATACAAGATACAACTTTCATTTTGAGAAAAAGAAATCAGCCAACTAAACTGTAGTTGAAATTATTTTGCTCTATTTATATTAAACATAAAACAAAACGGTATACAGGATCAAAGAATGTCAAAAAAATACTGCTGTTTTTGATGCATATTCAAATTGTCTCGCCTTTTACATATTTCAATGATGCAAGATCTTATGTCTAGCACTTAGTAAGTCTCATGTAGAATTTAAATTATTATTCACATGAATAAATCTGCATGTCCTTGTAAACAAGGCATTGCTTTGAAAAAGCTGAATATTACTAATTGCATTTGGGAAAGAGTCTACGACAATCAAACTTGTTTATTATCAGAGACTTTAACATCTTAATTAGACCTAGACTCTACATTACCATTGTATTCACATCCGTTGGTGATGTACACGACCCTGTATTTTTCCTTTTCTTTTCTGAGACAGTCCAGTTCTTCGCTACTACATGGCACCAGTCATCTGAAAGAAAAGAAAGAAATTAAGAACTTTTGATTAAAATCAAACATCATGGCACAAGATACAACTTTAATTTTGAGAAGAAAAAAAAATCAGCCAACAAAACTGAAGTTGAAATTATTTTGCTCTATTTATATTAAACATAAAACAAAATGGTAGGCCTATGCAGGATCAAAGAATGTCAAAAAATGCTGCTGTTCGTATTTGATGCATATTCAAATTGTCTCTTCATTTACACATTTTACTGATGCAAGATATTACGTTTAGCACTTGGTATGTCTCATGTAGAAATTGAATTATCATTCACATGAATATAAATCTACATGTATTTGTAAACAAGGCATTGCATTGAAATAGCTGAATATTACTACATGTACCTGCATTTGGGAAACAGTCTATGTCAATCAAACCTGTTTCTTATCAGAGACTGTAACATCTTAATTAGACCTAGACTCTACATTATCATTCAGCTTTTAAAGGTATTAACCATTCACCTATAAAACACTGGCATTGTCATGTGCATCATATTTCTTTGATACTGCACATATTTTCATGAAGTCTGCACAAGGATGCAAATGAAACACGTCTGCTGTTTGGTATTTATGAAAAAAAAAAATCACAAACCCGGAAGTCCTTGGCCTTAGGAATAACACGTGGCGAGTTAGTAGGAATTGACGTTAAAATAGAATAAGAATAGATCTACTAAATAGGCCTTTGCCTCATGAATGTCTGGTCTAATTATAGACTAAGTGAAGTCTAGACCTTTCACTTTTGAAGTTACCAGTGGTTCACAAAATTTATATTATAGATCTAGACTACATCTAGATCTAGACATCTTATACTATTAGATCTAGACATCTTATACTATTAGATCTTGGCAACTTTTGTCTTTGTGACACGAAATTTACACGTCACGGATGATATTGCGGCGATATCCAACAGGATGACAGTACCACTATTACTGACTCAGTAAGTTGACATAGATAACTAACATCAACTTGTTAACGTACGTTAGAGATGGCACCATATACAATAACCGGTGACACTGACACTGACAGATCTAACGACTACGTTTAGACTAACGTTAAAGAGTTAGACTCGCCATCTCAGTAAGTCGGCCAAAGACAAAGTCAATACAGGGCTAAGTCAGTGTTACTGTTATGTTAGGCCTAACAAATGTTAACGGTTACTCGGTTAGGTTAGGTTTACCAGGACTCAAGAGTCCTGGTTAAATCAGTCGAGGGACATTTCTTAGAAGTCCTTCGATTCCAAGAATAAAAAGGGTGAAAGAACAAAGGGAAAAAAGGAAAGAAGAAAGGACAAAAGATTATGCATGGATGCTGTGGAAATCGACAGCGCTACTGTATCACTAACAATCACGCGTGAATATGTAAACGCCATTTGGTTGGGCCGCATTCACAAGTTTTAGGGAAAAAAAGCCCCACCGCTGTGCTTCAAAGGTACTCCACTCGAACTAACGTTAGACATAATGTCACATATCTACACACAGTACGGTACTAGGGCTGAATTCACAAGTATACTATAACACTGCACTGTACAGGAAAGCCACCTAACCTGTAGAGTACTAGTTGTACTACTCGTAGTGTTTAGGTAGTATCACTACACCACATACTGTCATAGATGACATCTACACCAACGCTGCACACTGGCACTGGTCCGACGGTCCCTGACCAGGAAAAATCACTGTTGGACACTGACCAGTAACTTTTTCAGGAATGGACCAGTAAAAATTGGGGGGAAAAATGGGTGGACTCTACCTACTATTACCACTAGTCTAGATGTAGATCTAGATCTAGAGCTAGACTATAGACTCTGTGTTAATTTGACATGGTCTTAGACTTCAGCTGATCTTAGTTTTAGTAACTGGCATTACAAGTAAAAGTCTTAACTTAGACTTAATAGTTAAACTTGAAAGTTAAAGTCTAACATGTCTAACTTTATTCTTTACTCTTCCTTTGAGTTTTACTTTTAGACTTTTTACTTTTTTTTTAGTTTAGTAGGCCTACTTTGTCAATCTCATGATTTCATTTTCAACTCAAGTCAAGGCATAGCCATGAGTGTCTTCGAGACTTTGACATCTTGCATGTCTTGCACACAGACGTTACGACTACAGTACTCAGTAGTCTCAGAAGTAACGACATAAGTTGAAAAGAAACTATAAATAATATGATTTGGGATCTAATTTGAAATTGGATGGCGTTTACAGACTAGGCTTCATAAGCATCACGCGATTGAATACATGGGACTACACTCTACCGCAATTAATGGTTATGGTAGTCCAACTGAAACTGTTATTTTGAGCATGATTTTAATAGGATTATAGCTTACCATTCACTTCACTCGTGGACAGTGGGCTGGCTTAGGTCGTCATTCATCTTTCAGATGGTTTGGTTCTCACTCTGAGATCTGGATTAGGGCCAAAACCTAATTCTAGGCCAGTAAGTTGAACAAAGCTCAAAATAATGCAACTGCGACGGTTCGTAAAACCCGCATTGCTCTTCACCCTAGCAATTCGGGTTTCACGAACCGGCGTATCTTTACTGCGTCGGTTCGTGAAACCCCTTTTTCTCAATTTCTCGATATTTTGAGTACCGTCGTTTTTTTCTTTCTTTGATAAAATTAAGAATAATTAATTTTGTGATCTAAAATTTTGGGATTTGGTAGAGTTTTGAAAGCACTTTCATTTGGTACCAATATCTCGATTTTGAAAATTTTGACCAAAATCGAAATAGCGTCGGTTCGTGAAAACGCCGACGAAATGTCGTCGACTTTACCCCTTAAACTTCGAACATTAAGATGAGAAATATTGAGACCATTATTACATCCAAATATGTTTTCTTCAGTATGATAATTGTGAGGTGGGGACGAGTTTACTGTGGCCCGAATTGACTCAGTCTGTTTCTCATGAGATACACTGAAAAAAGGTAATTCCTGAAAAATACAAAGTGAACAAATCCAATCCTTCTCACTTTGAAAGGTTTTGAGTGATACTCCACACTTCACATGACACCAGTGCAAACATTTAACGCAAAGAATACTATTTTGATTATTTGTAACTGATTTTTTACATATGATACATGGATATATGTGACTAGAACGAAGGTTCGAATTCAAAGGTTCAACAGTCATATTGTATGATGAGACGAGGTGTAGTTTAACTTGGTTTGATTTCTCACTTACGCTTGCTTCTCACTCCTTCGGTTTGGTCCAGTTTCTCGATGTCAGCAAAGGACGCGATTGGCACTTTCTTGTTGTCGTGTGTGAGAACTGTTATGCGACCGTCCGATGTCCACACTTTCTTGACTCTCTCGTGCTAGTCAAACAAGCAATAATAACATGGTGATGGGCCTACGTAACTATCATAAGCAAACAATTAACCATAAATTTCATTAAGAATTAAGACTTTCACTGAGAGTGATAAATACCCCACCCAAAGCGGGAAGAAATGAACCCAACCAGCAACCATCTTATTATATTCTTACTAATAACAACTTATGAACATAATAATATGTTACTCAACATAGAATAAGAATACGAATACAATGCCGACTGGCATTCACATATACAGCTGTATATCATATCTCTTGTCTAATGCCCAAAATCTGAGAAAAATAAATATATCGGTAATTTCTGTGTTTGTCAGTGAAAACGCTGTTGCCATGGTAACACAATGTATAACATAAAACAAAAATCTACACAACTATGATATAGATCATATCATATCCCAAATTTCAAATCAAATACTCAAAAACTAAAAAAAAGGCAGTATTATTCTATAATTTTCATTCAAATGATGTTGTTAACATGGCAACGCACTTTTCAACTACTTAACATAACAAAAATTTAAACATCTAAATCATATAATGATTACATATGCCAAATTTCAAACAAAATACTCCAAATCCATATTTTTTAACATGATTTTTCATTCAAAATGTACTTTTACCATGGCAACACATTGTGCAACAGCTAACCAGAAAACCTATCTCATCCACTGGCAATTTGAATGACCTTCAAAACAGAGAAAGGAAAAAAGAGAGAAAAGAAGAGAAAAGAAAAGAAAAGAAAAGAAAGAAAAACAAAACCTGTCACCACAGCACATACTCTCCGACAACTACCAAAGGTGGGTCTGCATTCCTACAAACTTGTACATACCATAGAAAACACATGTGTGTATATAACTTCAAGTCATTACCAAAACAATATTGCTTGTGAAAAAAAAAGAAGACAAAAAAAAACATATACCAAATTATCAAATGTAATCATGTATATGATAATCACCATACAGCATCTTAATATTGCCGACTTTTCAGAAACTGAGTACAAAATGTTTGCTTTGTTTGAGCATTTCTCACTTCACTTGGAAAACTATTCCAAAGTATTGCACCATCAAAAGAAAATGCCTTTCTGCCACTTTCAGTTTTTACTTTGGGTACAACTAAACCTCTACTTTGAGCGTTTCTCGTACTGTATCGATGTACACTCATGGCAGCTGAAAACATACTCTGCAGATATACAGGGGCAGAATCATTCAGAATGTCAAACATAAGTTTTCCTTTCTGAAATTTCCATCTCTTCTCCATATCTATCCATTTTAGACGTGTGAAGATTTCATTCGTTGAGGTTCGAGTGTTTGTCTGCAAAACTATTCTTGCTGTTTGTTTGTGTTGCTTGATAAGAATATCCTGTATTCTTTGACTTGAGTTTGTCCACACACTTGAGCAGTAATCGTAGTAAGGTAATATCAGAGCATTTGCTAATAGCTTAGCGCTCTCTACAGTCAAATACTTTCTTACTCTACGGAGCAAAGCTAGCCTGGAAGCAATTTTGGCAGATACCTGGGCAACATGTTCATTCCAGGTCAAGTGTTGATCCAACCAAACACCAAGGTATTTGACCGTCTTCACATGTTCTATCGACACACTTTCAATCTGAATATCAATGTTTTCCCTGATACCATTTACTCTCTGTGGGGTGCCGACTAGCAAAAACTTTGTTTTTTCAGTGTTGAGTGTTAAACGATTCGAGTTCAACCACGACTCTACTCGCCTTAGATCGTCATTCAATACAGTCTCTAATTCTTTGGGACTCGAAGCGCTATAGCAGTGTCATCTGCATACAGAACAATTTTGCTGTGTTTGACAACAGAGGGTAGGTCGTTAACAAAAAGCGTGAAGAGCAGGGGTCCTAAAATAGAACCCTGCGGTACTCCTGATTTGAGTGCCAGTGTATCATATTTTTTCCCTTGGATCATTGTGCTTTGTTTCCGACCTATCAAATATGATTTGAACCATGATATTGCGTTATCACCTATACCATATGTACGTAGTTTATGTAACAACAGGCCATGATCCACGGAGTCGAAAGCTTTCCTTATGTCTAGGAATAAGATGGATAATTTTTTTTTTTAAAGGGATAGTACAGTTTTGGTTGAGATGAAAATTGAGCTTTTAAATTTTTGCAAGATACCAAGAAAACACTTATGATATAGTACAGAGCATACCATTTTAAGAGGAATTCAAAGTTTATTTGATGAAAATCGGGTTTGGAATAACTGAAACATTCACAAACAAAGAAAAACAAAGCAATCGTTACAAAGTGTGGGTCCCACACTTTATTGGAATCGCTGTTTTTTGATATCTCAGCCATTTCAAAACCAATTTTCAACAAATAAACATTGAATTCCTCATAAAATTGCATGCTCTCTTATATTTTATATGAGATTTCTCATTATCCCACCTGAAAATGGTAGAAACCGGAAATTAGGTCTCAACCAGAACTGTACGATCCCTTTAATGTCTTGTGCAGACACAATACAGCCTTTAATTTTGTGAAGGGACCTAACCTTTGCACAATTCCTGGACCCCCATGTAATGCAAGCAATGTGTTTCAACCCTATAAAGCCCGGGGCACACTTTCATTTTCCACTCCTTCCCCTTTATCCAATTTCAAGTAAATTTGGTGACTTATCCTGACATTTTATTGCAAAAATTTAGATGTATAATTTAGCTATATTTGATATTGCTGGTTTCCAAGACAACCCTAAACTGACACCCATGTCTGTCAGATTCGGGGTATTTTTTTCGGTTCCAATTTCATTTAACAATGTCAGAGTGTGTGAAATGGGTGTTTCTTGTTTGAAATTTTCTGAAGGAGCAAAATGTGGAGTAATTATGACTTTGAAATGTTATTCCTATGATTTTTTTCGTTATAATGTGACATTATTCCTATGATTTTTCTTCGTTATAATGTGACATGTAATAATAATACATGCATTGTTCCTCCTAATTATTGTGTGTATATGTATATAAATAATACGTACGTTGTTATATAAGATGTCTCGTATACTATATGAATTTATTGCAAATGTCTGAACAATATTATTTCATGATATGAATACTTTGTGCTTTATGTTTCGATTTTCGTTGATGGAAATAAACTATGATTGAATTGAATTGAATTGAATTGAACATAGACATTAAACGAGAGATATACCAGACATAATTGAAACAAAAGTTTCAAGTTATGCCTGTAATATTACTTCTTTATCATATTATCAATCTGAAAACTTATTTCAAGTTCCAATAATTGATATGGGAATATGAAATGTAATAACTATGCACATACCTATATCCCAAACAATGCATGACAGGTCTCATTAATGTATTTCTTAACTCTTTATGTGCCACGTTCGCACCTCCGACTCAGTCGACGGCGTGCCAACTTCGCATGTTCTGCTCAACAAACAAAGCCGCCAAGACCGATCGATAAACCACTAATTACTGCTAATCCCGCGGCACAATGAAAGCGTTTCTCGTGCTTTTATTCCTCTCATATACGGCTTGCATTAAATATGTGGTGATCGACTATCAAGCGATGTTCCCAACTAGATTTGCTCGTACATTCTAAGTTTTTGTCACGGTTTAATGTGCAAAAGTCACGTCATGCCTTTACAGTAATGTAGCAACTGGTCATTCAAAAGAAAAATTGAAAATAGAGTCGTCATACAATTTATATCGAAACAAAGCTTGGCATTCCTCTTTAACTTTGCCTACTATTATGCCCATCTTAACAGAAATTTGTAGAAGTTATACAAATTGGAAAAACAGAATTCTTTCTCAAAGCATGACTACCTTCGTGTCTCAGAATAACGTGGCACACAGGGAGTTTCCACAATGGCACATAAAGAGTTAATGTTGTAATGAATAGCGCCCCCATGTGCGGATCTTAGGAAATTTCAACTATAAAAACTAATGAGATTTGACTTGTACATCATTTGTGATAAATATGGAAATGAATCATCTATAATAAGACATGTACAATATCGATAAAGAAATCGCACAGAAAATCATGTTTTAAGCATTTTCCTATGTATTTCTTTATATTTTGGTAAAAAACGCCCTCTTTGGGTGACCTTGAAAAAGATTGAAATGTGTGGTTATGTACAATATGAATTGTTCTATCCATGTGCCAAATATAAAGATTAGGGTTAGGGTTAGAGTAATGTGAGTTTGCCTTGACCCAAACCTTTGAGTTTAACAAGGACCAAAACTTCCTGAATGGATATTCCTTTGGTAAAGTAAGTACAGCCCTAAAATTATTTACCCTATCTCCCAGGATTTTTTCAATGAATTAAAAAATAAATCCAAAAATTTCCATTTTTTTTTGGAAAACAAAAATCTTCGAAATGGCCCAAACCTCGTAAAAAAGAAAGTTTATGAGGATATCGCGTGGTAAAGTTAGTACACCCCTACATTTTTTTTTACCTTAACTCCTAGGAATTTTTTAAAATTAATTTTAAAAGAAATTCCAAAACTCTCCAAGTTTTCACCCAGAAATGAACAGTTGGGGCTACACAAGTCCTAGCTGTGCTCGGCCGTGATTTGGCAAAACAACGTATCTGAAATTTTGTGGTTTTTCAGGTTTTTGGCTTATTAGATACATTAAGCCATTTTTGAACATCTGTCAAAATTTCAGCTCTCAAAGTCATATCAATTTTTAGAAAAATGCATTTAAATTTCAGCAATTTTCAAAATAAGTCCAAATAATTTGGCAAAACAACGTAACTTACTTACGTTGTTCTGCCAAAACAGTTTCTGTCCCAGATCTCATTTGAGCTTCCGGTTGTTCTGGCAGAATAACGCATCTTCGTTGTGTGACATGGGGGGGGGGGGTGTTTCACAAAGATTTAAGTTTGACTTAACGTATGCGTAAATTTACGCAGGACTTTAAATCCTGTTTCACAAAGCTCTAAGTCATGCGTAAGTCCCACCAAGTCCTGCGTAACTTTACGCATGGTCTGAAGCCATGCGTAAAGTCAGACTTAAATTCCAAAATGGGAAGTTCAAAAGCATAATCAACTCCTAATACTCATTAATTTCTTCAACTTTATCTTATCCTGAGTGAGATGGTAGTATTTTTAACAAACTAGAGAATCACTAGTTTCATAGAGGGTCTATATACTCCCACACTATTCACTGAACAATGATCCAAATTAAAAATAGTCATACTAAAATAGATCCCTACCTACTGATAGTTTGAACTGTTAAACCAAAATTTTAGCTCATATAGAGCTATACGGGTGCTGTTCGTTATTCCGGAGGTTCGCTATTCCGAAGGTTCGTTATTTCGAAGGTTTATTAATCCGAAACACACAAATTCCCTATACCTAGTGGTTCGTTAATCCGAACATTAAGTGGCGTTATTCCGAAAGTTCGTCATTCCGAAGATTTGTTGATCCGAAAATTTGGAATAACCAACCTTTCGGAATATCGAATCTTCGGACTGACGAGCCTTCGGAGTAACGAACCTTCGGAATAACGAGCTGTAACCGAATCTACATGTATCTGGACTTTGGAAATTAATTATATTTCTACCAATCCTTTCTGGCCTGTGTTATCTTCTTAGCTGCTTACCCATGAATATTAATGCATGCCTAATATAAATACATGCATTCACAACAAATTAGGAAAACCTAACAAATTAGTTAGACCTATACTTGTTAGAAATAATTACCTCTTGTGTACAGGACGGGGCTGTGTCTATCTACGCTAACTGGTTAGACCAATAAATTTGTCTCTTGTTCGGTAGCCTAATTGTATCTGTACAGTCTGTAATACGGTCGACTGTATTAGCGACCGTATACATACATGTACAGTTAACAAGAGGCTACCCGACAAGAGGCAGATTTATTGGTCTACCTCTACACATGACCGTCAATGAAATTAGCCAAGTTTCCATTTCTACGGTACCAGTTACATCTTAATGAATGCTTCTTTTTTTTTGGTTTTCCTGGAAGCAAAAAAAAACCAACAAAATAAAACAAAACAACTCCCCCCCCCCCCAGCATTTTGTCAGTTAGAGGAAACGTTTAGCCAATAGACAAGCACCTCTGCCTCGCATCAAAGGCTACAGTATACACAGAAAACGTTACGTCGTAAGAGGTCTAGTAGTTTCTATGCCTAATCTTGATTGATGCAGTTCCCAAACACATTCCAAAATCCGAAAACGCATAAATTCATCAATTACTTCCAAATTCACCTCGGGGCTCAGCAATTGGACTTTAAAATTCGACCAATTGACAGTTTCAATTCGACCATTATTAGCCATGATTTATTATGGTTCTATTAACCTAGTAAGCTTATACATGCAGTCTAGCTCTAGGGCAATCATTGAGTTTTCTTCAAAACCATGAAGATGTGGCACTGCGCCCCTATCTTGATTAATAACACAGTGCACAGACTCTACACTAACTGTTAGGCATAGCCATGTTAATTGATGGTCTTACTATTAATATCAATACTAGAACTGATAGAGTTTATAAGTAGACATAATTATTACTATATACAGCCCAGTTATTCGCACAGCGTATTAACAGCGTCTGGTCGGGCTAATGTAGACATTGTCTAATGAAATAAATTTAGTAGTAATGAGCTGACTCTACAAATTACAATACAAGTACCGGTACAACACACAGTGACAGAGTTCATAATATTCAGTCCCTTCCTAACCTAACCTTCGATGAATCATCTCTTGCTCAAATTACATAATTTCAAGGACCTACCTAATGATGTTAATAAGCTACACTCACTTCTGTAGTTTAGACCACCCCTAGCTAGATCTAGTTGGAAAAGAAAACTTCTCTTCGTGTGCAACAAGAGGCTAGCCAGAATCCTCTTCTACCAAGGGCCACAGTTCATTGTGCAATGTGAATGGTTGTACAGAATGCAGAGATCATATCAGTGCCAGCTAGCTAGCTGCTGCGAGCTGCGAGAGCAACCGCATTCATCCAAACTTTCACACAGTCCAATATAAACATGTGGGACGGGATTAAAGAGGCCTCATGCACAAAACATCTCTTATATCAAAATAATCATCAAACGAGCGGCTATTCATGTACAAAAGAAAAATAATATGAGTCAGTAAATGAGCTCTTTGAATAGCAAATGACACAGTAATGTCATATGAATCGTAGTTGCAGAAAATCAAAGCAATTTCCCTTCCAGAAATTACTCAAAAATCATCAGCAGACAACAAATGGCTGATTTGCATATTTTTGGCTCGTCCATTATTATTCAAATTGAATAAGTCAGTCTTAACCTAAGATTGACTTTGTGAAACAGACTTTGTACATGAAATTTGAAAGCGACTGGAAGGAATACTGATCTTCGTTAAGTATTCATTTTTAAAGGGAACTATTAAACCATGAGTAACGTCTTATTTATGTTAATTTCAAAGTTTGATTCCGATTAGTCTTGCTTCCAGACGTCTTTAAAATTTTATGTACATTGCTTATGGAGAAATTTTTTTAGTCCAAAACCCATAGACTTTGTACATGAATTTTGAAGGCGGCTGGAAGGAAGACTAATTGTTGTTAAGCATTCATATTTAAGGGAACTATTAAGCCATGAGTAACGTCTTTTATGTGAATTTCAAAGTTTACTAGTAGTTCCAATTAGTCTTGCTTCCAGACGTCTTTAAAGTTTCTTTCCATACCTCCCACCTGCTATTCAACAAAATGATAAATAAATAGCTGCATTTTTTATTTGAACTTTAGAAACAATGATTAAATATGAATATTTACTCACAATGTCAATGATGGAGCCATCTGTCGCCACTTTTAGGATTGCAGTAACTCCTAGCATGTCCGCCTTCGGTTGGAACACCCTTTCTTGTTTACGTAGCGTGTTTTGTAACTCGCCATTTTATTATCCGTCCATCCGTCATCGTCAGGTCGAGGCCGGAGTGCACTTCGAGGTAGTTTAGACAACGTGGCGGTATTACTTCCGTGAAATGGCTGAACGCGTCCTCACCCTATCGCATCCCATGTTCTATTAGGGCGAATACATAGTTGACTTCTCCTTCGGTCCTGATGACTCCCTAAAGAAATATGAGACACAGAAAATGGATTTAAAAAAGTGGGATTAGAAACAAATTGGAATCATCGAAATATTCCAATTGAATCAATACAAGCTGGTCAGTTTATCGCTTACGTGACGAAGCGTGACGAATCATACTTCGTCACGCTTTGTCATACTTTGTGATATTTTGACCTAATTCATTTTAAATTTGTGTCAATTTAGCAAAGATTTTTTTCTTTTGTCTGATACTATTTTACTGACGCCAAAGGGTAGTTAGGGATGGGATAACAATGTAGGTTGCAACATTTCAAGAAGGGTTACGCCATTTCCTGACCCACTTTATCTGACACACTCTTTCTGACACACTTTTTTTGCCATTCACTTTGTACACGGGGCAGTTTTCATGAGACGGCCTCTGTTATTGGCTACTGTGCTAATAAATATTCAAGACTATGGTATGGCTTGTCGAACGTCGCGCTCAAGGCCGGCCAATAAGAGGCGGCCAGGAGCTGGTGAGCTGGAGGCGCGCGACAATTTCTAACCTCATCCACGTACGGGCCTCTGTGTAATCTGTAATTTCGTGCCTGCCTAGCAAGTCGGCAGTGAACTTGGGCGTGATCTTCCCTACGGCGCGATCTACACGCGAAGGGTATTCCTCACAGAACTTGTGAATTTTATGAAAAGAAATAATAAACTGTGACGGAATTATGAAAAAAAATATGTTTCTGTGTATTTTATTCACAAATCCTCTTCATTTCAACCCATCTGTAATCACATCGTACCCACTTATAAATCGACGTGTCCATAACATCCTGGAGCCGCCTCCCAACCCCCGAGATAGCTCTCATGTAAGCAAATTCTTGCCATAGCTAATCTATTTTAGAATAAAATCGTAATCTATCTATGCTTAGATAACCTAATTCAAATTGGCAGAGACATAAATATTTGTTTTACAATCGTGATACGTTCAACTATTCATCTGTGCTGAAATCCGCATGTCTGCTCCACACAACATGTTGTCGCTATCGCTCAAACTTCGATCGCGGTGCCGGTGGCTTGTGTGTGTTTCCAACATGTGTGCATATGGAGGAAGCATGGGGCTGAAAAAACAGCACCACGTGGTGAGGTAAAAAACAAATCGGACGTAAGAAGTCGTACATTCATGAGCTAAACAGACAAATAGCGAAATCAAAGTCCACTGAAAAGGTTTTGACACTGTAATGTATGTTCCAAATTCAAATCCAAATTCTGGCTTAGTTTCGAGAGAATTTTCTACACTTGTGAAGGTTTTCTTTGCAAGAGATCAGGAGTGAAATCGGGGTAAGTAGCTAAACGTGTACTCTATGTGACTGTTGCATGCATGCGTGCACGTGGCTGGGAGAGCGCGGCAAGAACGCTAGGAATGTACCACCAGCAGGTACGATGGGCTGCAAATTCTTGGGGCAAAATTAGACTTCATTGTTCAACCCGTCTAGTATTTATATATTCATAATAATTCTAATTCTTCATGAAATCACGATAGAAATACTTCATATATTCATAATACATTTTAGAAGCGTAATATGAAATATTTTGACTTTTTTTTTTGCAATCCAAAGAAAAAAATATTTTGAATAAAAAATAAAAAATAAATAATAGTTCTTGACTCAAGTCTAAACTTCGTGCGTCTTCTTGCAGTTACCCGCAGTTGCCCATGGATACGACGCATAAATAATCAGCTGTTTGCTAAGTCATTCCTACCCTACTGCCTCTGTTCAAATTGAGAGCGATTGTGATTTTATCGGTGGCATTTATAGTTTCATGACCTAATCCAATAAAACTAGACAAATTTAAACATCAAATGTTGTGACAGTTTTTGTCAGAATTCCCTATCAATATCACTTGTTGCCACGATAGTTTTCAGATTTCACTAGCTTCATTATCGAAGCTGTTCTGAGGCTGTTGGACATTTGAAAGAACTGCTTTGTAAGAAATCACCTTTTATTTATTATCTATTTTCACACACAAGAATTTTGATGACTTACATAATCTTTTAAAACTATTCTAATGTCATAATATTTCATGATGGTATGTGTTCTGTCTTTACATGGCAAGATGGGATTTTTTTTCTTCCATCCAGGGTCAAAGAAGGAAGTGACAGGAAGGAAACTAATACGATATGGAGGAAATGAAAAGGATAGAATGACACACCTGCTCAGCGGGCTCTTTTTTATTGATTTTTACAATGGTGAATGCAGTACATCAGAATTTAAGTACAGTTCTAAATAATTTATTATTTGAAAAATGAGCAAAGAAAATGGGATATCATCGAGTTCTAAATGTAAACTAAATTAGCATCGCCATTTAGATCTAATGATATTTAAAAGAATAGCCCTGATGCAACTGTCTGGGCATTAGCATTGATACTCCATTCTTATTTCTTATTACTGCCGAAGCCAGCATATTTCAAAATAACAATATTTTTACAAATGACTTAAGTAATCTATATCTAATACACTAGCTGTAAAAAAAACAAAACAAAAAAACCTTGAATAATATATTGCTTACTCATTATTTATCTAGCAATCCACGTCCCACAAGCTTTGCTTTTTAGTGGATCGCTATTTTCCATGATTGAAGTTATTTTCCGAACGCTCACAAAGTATACATACATTGTTCCTCGTAATTATTGTACATTATGTTGTTATGTATAATTTATTTCATATACTACATGAATCTTTTGTAAACATTTTGACTTTCATTTCATGATATGTATACTTTGTATTATGTTTATAATCTTCATTGATTGGAAATAAATTATGATTGATTGATTGATTGATTGATTGATTGATTGATGAACCTTATTGTCAAGCTTTTGGTTGAGTTTCTTTAGAGAAACGAATTTTTGGAGCACTAACCCAAGTGAACAACCAAAAGGTTTAAAAAAATGATGAAATGCAGGTCTCTAGACCACTCCTGTGCATGAGCGAGCAACAGCCCCCATGGACAGTGTCACTCTCGTCCTTGGCCTAAGCTAGGCTACTCGTGTCGTTCTCGCCATCATCAACGTCATGGTCACACGAAATAAATTGCATCATCAAAAGGGTTCGTTTATCATCACCAGAATCATTATGATCATCATCACTATCATCTCAACCACAGCAAAACCCTGAATATCAGTCCCATGCACCATAGTCACTCCCAGCTCACAAAAACACATCAGCAAACGTACAGACATCGCAGACTTTGTAGCTAACTACTACGTTAGACTTTAGATCAATGTTAGTTGTACACAAAATGAAACGGAGGTGGAAAACTAGTAATGAATACACGGAGATCATCAACGATGGCATTTTACCGTAGAAAAAATACACTGAACATCTTGCACCGCAAAAAAAAAGAAAAAAAAATGAGGTAAAAAACTACGCTGAGGAAAACTAGGGTGAAAACCCGCTGCTTGGAAGACGAACGATGAAGACACTGTACGGTAAAAATGCACACGGAAACAAACGAGTGGGTACACAAAGATAATCTACATCGTGTTCAATCAAAAAACTCACCTCTAAATTGTTGCAAACGAGATAATCACTTCAAAAAATGGGGGGAAAACACTTGTGGTAGTACGATTGTACTCTAAGAATAACAGAGATAAGATGATACCAAAGCAAAAGAGAGAAAAAGAGAGAGAAATGGACAGGAAACCTGCAGAAGTTATGCCACACTCACTGGCACTAAAACGCAATTCGATACACACACGCACACAGGTAATCAGATATCGTCATGGACCCCCTTGAGGAGATCGATATCACGATACCACGCGTAAGTCAATAGCTAAAAGCCAATCACAGACACAGAATCAGACCGAGTGACTCATTATGAAAAAAGAATCGTAAGGCTGTTGAATATTCATTAGCACAGTAGCCAATAACAGAGGCCGTCTCATGAAACTGCCCCGTGTACAAAAAGAATGGCAAAAAAAGTGTGTCAGAAAGAGTGTGTCAGATAAAGTGGGTCAGGAAATGGCGTAACCCTTTCAAGAACTCACTTCTATCCATTCGCCAAACGCTCTCCAAAATTCGCCGTTTACCATGATCGCGTTGTGGTTGGTTTCCGTCATCACTTTTTCCACCTCTTCTGCCGTGGTTCAGTGTGTTGCCCAAATGTCGTCGAGACCAAGGCCCTCGGCTATATTGAATACAAATAGGAGAAAAAAGTGGAAAGAACCATTACAATGTTTTTTTCCGAAAGGTTTTTTTTACACATTTTCTCAGCTTTTTTTCCTTTGAATCTTATTTTCTTTTAGAAAATGTTGGAAAACAAATTTAAAGAATATTGTTAGTATGCACATGTATAAAGTGCAATAATATCCTCATGTAGCAAGAAGAATGTAATTTCTACCTTTATATTAATATTAATTGTATTAATGCTCATCCCAAATATGTAATTTCATTTGAAGAAAGTACAATATCAAACATTACCCGTGCACGGCTTCTCAGCCAGGAACTTTCGGATTCGCCCATTGAAGGCAGCCAAAGGGTAGTTAGTAAGGACATATTATGCGTTCAGACCCCGACGTTTCCTGCTTGGATAAAGAGGCCATGCTCAAAATCGCCCGTTACGCCCTTGTTGGAGGCCCTGGTGATGATCGCTGTCCCACAGATATACTTCTGCTTAAACTGGGCACGCATAACATTGTGATTTCCAATCAGGATGGCACTATCGACATCCCTGTTGATGTGTATTCCCGCCATGTTGGTTTGAAATACTCTGAAACACAATTTGAATTCCAAAGGGCTTTTTACACTTGTGTTTCTTAACCCCGGACTTTCTCTGACCCAGGACTATCGTTAGTCCCGTACCAATTTTTCCAGCTTTTTACACTCGCTAATTAGTCCCGTACTATCTCTTGTCCGGGGCTAAGGAGAAAACTGACCTTTTTACACTCGTATTTCTTAGCCCCGGACTTTCCAAACCACATGAATATTCATAATTACGCTGTGTACTGTACACGTACATATGGAAGCAGGAGCCCGTCAAAAACACGGATATACGTCGCGTAGTAATTCGAATTGCTACGCGACGTAAATAATTACGTCGCGTCGTTATTCGAATTACGTCGCGTCGTTATTCGAATTACTACGCGACGTAATTATTTACGTCGCGTGGTAATTCGAATTGCTACGCGACGTAATTCCGAATTACTGCTCAACGACTAAACGTCACGACATTAAATGAATTAGTGTCATGTTGTAATTCCTAATGCTACGCAACGTAAATAATTACGTCGCGTAGTAATTCCAATTACGACGCGACGCGAATAATTACGTAGTGTTGTAAATAATTACAACGCGACGTAATTCCGAATTACTGCTCAACGACTAACGCAGCGAATTAACGTAGCGACGTTAAATCAACCAATGAAATCGTTCGTTATTTGCTCAGTGATGCATCACGGTGCACGTGCCAAAGGGCTAGACACTCATTTCCTACAGCATGTTTGTCAGTACAGAGTACTTGGTTAGCTGGTATACCTTGAATACATATATTTCTGATGCAATGTGGGCCCAATAATTTAGGTTATAAACATTTCATAGGATTGTGCTGTCAACGGAATGGCATATGGTTCGCTGTATACTAGTAGCAGGGAGGTGGAAAGGAACTTCCTCCACCCTGCTGTATAGTGCAGTCAGCTCCGGTTTTCACCAGCACGCAGAGAGGGCGGCCGTGATAAGGCAAAGGAACGTAACTCAAAATTTGGGCATTTTGAGTTATGAGCATATGGCTCCTAAATAAAATGTGCTCTTTTTAATGGTGAATGTCTCAATTCTCATATGTTTACCATTTCAGAGATAAAAAGCGTATCTCACACACCTTTTTCACAACGTAGCCGTTTCCAGCTAGGCAAAACAACGTAAGCTGAGATACGTATAGAAATGACAAAGAAAGCATTTTCGCTGTTACGGCAAATGAACGTATCTTGACATACACTGTTTTTTCATGGTGGTTTCTCAAGAAAAAAGAAGGAAATTGCGACGCCAAAAGAACGTATGTCATCATACAGCGCTTTGCTGTATAAAATCAGGGCCATGCGCGCTACAGTCAGCACGGCAAAAGAACGTATGTCATCATACTGCGCTTTGCTGTATAAAATCAGGGCCATGCGCGCTACAGTCAGCACGGCAAAACAACGTATCAACATCGAGGCCATCACAACACACGCTACACAACTGCATATTAACTCTATGTGCAAGACATACGGCTACGTGCTGCAGATCCATTTCAGCCGCGGCAGTGAGTGTAGTGCCGCCGCTGATGCCGGGCCGCTTGCGACAACAGCTGCAGCAGTGCTGTAGCAGAGTACTGGTTGACTGGCAGGCAAGCTTTGCTGCAGTGTGAACTATGAAGTCATGCCAGTTGTTCTGTTTTGCAGTCATGGAATGGATATTCTCCTGACCAGTTAATGCTACCACAAAGAAAATCAGCGGTAACACCGGTAAGTTTTATTTTGTTTTTGTCAGGTCTAAGTTTGATCCAGCCCGACCAGACGCCGTGCGAAGTACGGCGATTGGGCTGTACATAGTGGACGACAGTACGCTATGCTAGTAGTAGGGTCCAGTACTTTCAATTATAGTTTTCACTAAGATTTAAGAAAACGATGAGTAAAAAACAAATAAACAAAAAACACAGCAAGCTACGAAAATAAAGAGCGAACATAGATCTATGAGTATGACAGCCTTTCCTGTCGGTGGGCTTGGCAAAACGTGGCTCATTGGTGTGGTTGTGGTTATACTATTAAAGGACTATGTAAATGTAGGATACTTGTACTACTACTAGTGGTATAGTAGATCAAGTAGTGACTGTCAAAAGAAATTTACCTATGCGCAAAGGAAGTGGACCCCAATATACTGTTATGATCATCGACATTCGACTTGAGGTCTTCTACCTCAAATTCAGTTTTGTAAAGTAACAGCTTTATAGTAAACAGTAGACTCGACTTCAAGCAAATGACAATAAAGCTTGATACTGATGAATTCCATTTAGTCTTTAGTGGCTACATGAACTGATGGCACACAATATGTTCTAATAATGACATTAACAGCATTACTTTGGCAAGAAAAGTAGGGATAAAATGGAATGTTTGGTCTACATCTTTGGTTAAACATAAGTAGTCTTAGATCTTGTTTGTTATTTCTTGAAAGGATGAAGAATGTGATTGTGGTGTTTTCATACATACAGGAATTTACTCACTTAAAATTAACCTAAAAAATAAGGTAATATTTAATGGTACTCTTTACCTGCTAACTACGGAGGCCTGATTTATTTTCTTTTTAATTCTTTGTGCAATTTTAGTCAGCTGTACATATTCTTTAAAACATTTTTTTTTTTCATTTCGATACGATATAATGCATTGTTGCCATGGTAGATCCTATACGTGCTAATACGTTCCACCCCTCCCCCATAAAAATGTTGAGGGCAAAAGCTCATGGAATTCAAATATTTATCATCAAGTTAGATGGTTTTAAATACTATGTAAAGTTCAAATATTCAGACCCAATCGTCTACTTTAGGTGATATTAACATTCGTGTTGAACTTTTTGCTTGTCTCTCTTTTCAGTGTCCACACCAACCGCCAGCCTAGACCAGCACAGAAAAGGAATGCAGTGTATCAAGTACAATGAAAGGTACACGTTGAATAATCACCTATTAATTCATACAAAAAAGTATTAGGAGAAGGGGGCAGAAATTAATCCCACCTTTGTCATTATCACTAGCGACACAAGCCGGCATTTGGAAAAAAAATTATTAAACAAAAAGAAAAGAAGGCAGAATCCATGATGATGACTTTCTGATAATTTGAGAATACCACATTTCACAGTTCATTCCTTAGCGATAAAAAATAATAATATTAAATGAAAACTGATGAAATGGTAACCATATTCTGTCTCAAAACAAACACACAGCCGTGTGCATCCTCAAGGGGTATTTGTATGATGTTGAATAATAGATACTGTGAGTGTATTTCATTATTTGAAGAGTTTGTTTGCAAAATACGATAAGTCCATATTTGCTAAATGGAGATATTTGCGATTAAGGGTCAAGAAAAATAAAGAGAATAATACGAAATTGTTTGCTTCTTTTGACCACAACTTCAAAAATGTTCGATTTTATGGACTGACCAGTATATAATTTAAAAGATATCATATTGTACTTGATGAGAGAGACTGTAATTCAAAATCTTCAAAAACGGACTTATCGGTTTTGCGAACAAACTCTTCATAAATACTCATTCTCATATTCTTTGCTTTTTTTAGGAGGGGGGGGGGTCTGTGAGAGAGGATTTGTTACAAACAACCATGTCTAATGAAGAATCTAATCACATAACTAAAGCAGAATTGAAATTCACTAGCTTTCTTTTATGGAAAATACAGAGTGCCTCATTTTATTTTGTGTTAATTATTCTCTTGCGTTTTTTTTTTTCATTTTCCTGCAGTGGTCTACCGAGCAGTTCGAAAGCAGAGAAAGGAGCAACTATACAAATTTCAGAACAGCTCTGCACGCCCGTCAGAATCTCATGAAAGATGGAGTGGATTGTGCACTAGATCAGTCAACTTTAAAAGAAAAATAATAACTCTCGGATTGTTTATATAGGATCAAGTAAATCTTTCACAGTTAAATTAAGAACTCGCAAAACTCAACTGTGAAATGTTAATGACTATTCTTACGTTATTAAGGCACAAGAAAGATTTCTTTTTTTATATTGATATGAAACTAAAGATTCTATTTCAAAAAAAAATATGATGAGGGCTTATTGCCCTTTGAAATGATGATTATCAACTTTAGGTAAAACTATCACTTGTTCATAGTAAATATTATTGTAAATGCTTGCCCTCAAAATCAATATCATGTTGATTGAAACTTGTCAACATATTTCAGAAAACCAGGGAAATAGTAACCTTTATTTCCTGCATAATTTTGATTTATTTTGAGCCTAATCTCTCCGGGAGCTCTCAGACAACGCAGATGTATTGCAGCACAGCAAATCGCTGTTGTGATAAGACGTTTATTGAAATGTGTTTAAAGTGAATACTGTTGCAAATTCTCCCTTCGTTTCAGCTGCCTGATAATTGTTCTTTACCCAAGTATTTACTTCTTACTACACTTGATCTTCAACAACAGTAAGGATTAAAAATACATTGTGTGCTATTCATAATTTGTAATTTGTAGATGTTCTGATCTTCCAAGGTAAAAATTGATGCGAAGGTCTGATATGGTAATATATAACTAAGTATAACTAATCTCCAGAAAAAAAAATATGTTCTGTTCTATTGAAATTGAAAATTTTGCTCCCATGGTTCTGTTCAACTGTGGTACGTAATGATAAAGGCTACTTTACTCGGGAAGTAAATTACATTTTTTTTCTATTTCTGTTACCATCATGATAATGTTTATAGTTACTACTGATTTGCTTTCAATGTGATAAAAGCATAATGGCATATCAAACTCTATCTTAGATTGTAAGAAGAAAGCGTAGATACCTATTTCATATTTTTAAGACTTGCAAATAATCGAATGATTTCTGTAATGCTGTTGTCTTTGAGAAACAGATGTACACACATGTTTTCCCCTATAAACCTTTAAGAAAATGTAAATCAGTCTCTGCATCTACGTTTGTCATGTCTATCTCAAAGTTATTCAACTGAGAGAATGTTTGCACCTCTGACAAGTCTGAGATGTGTGTGTGTGTGTGTGTGTGTGTGTTTTGTACTTGCTTGGTTGTGTGTGTGCGTGTGTGTGTGTGTGTGTGTGTGTGTGGTCAAGTTACACCTAAAAACATTAAAACCTGGATTCATACTTACCTGATAAATCATTGTTATTATTGTTGTTGTTCAAAGAATTGAGGCATTTTAACCTTCCGGATACAATTCATGCAATCAACCAAACATCAACAACTTATTACGATAAACAAAGTACTTAATATTATTCTGTCTGTTCAAATCCTTTCATCTCAATGGAAATCGTTAAATAAATCAAAGAAAAGATAGAAATTAAAACAGGAGTCTCAATATTAACACATGCGTGTATGTGTCTTTGAAACGAAGTGTATGTGCAGATGTCTATACAATTCTTTTTTATACCCATTTTATTTTAGTTTTTTTTTCCAGTTCCCATACAGTCATAATAGTTGCCACTCATGCATTTTCATACTAAAAAATATACATATTTCAAGTTCATCTTAATTGTAGCACATGGCATAAGAATTGTAATGAAATCCATTTTCAGACTTTACCCAAACTCGTACTTTAGTTGTCAATATTAATCCAAATCCATGCTTTTGTTAAAACAACATGAATGATAAACCACATATAATTATGCTCCCAATGAAAAAAATCTTACATCAAGAGATAAAAAACATACACTTAAAGATAATGAAAAAGAATGGACATCTCAATAAACTATAAACTGTGTATGCAAATGAAGTAAAACAAAAATATACGGTAATTGGTAGATAACAACTAATTACATTTTAGTACATACTCGGTAAGTTTTCAGAAAAAAAAAAACGAAAATGTTCAATTGCATCGATCATTTTGCAAGCTAACGTGTTTTACTATTCCTTATGTATATCTAAAAACACATAACGGGACTTTTATCATCCAGTTAACAAAATTGTCAAAGTAAATAAATCATAGAGATTGTTGCCATAGAGTTGGGATACGTCATTCTGCCTAATTACATTGATGAAAGGGTTGAGGCGCAGATATTTGTAAGTCAAGATACGTTGTTTTGGCATACTGAAGTGGCTTCGCGGGAGAATGCTTACGCGCCGTAAGTCAGGATACGTTCTTTTGCCTAATTGATATGTTGCCGCGTGAGGATTCTCGCACAACGTAAGTAAGGATACGCTCTTTTGGCAAACTAGAATTACTCATCAGCACAGTGCTGTGATTCGGTAAAATGCTGTATCTATTCTAAACATGGCAATTACTCTAAAACGGGAAGTCCTATTTTACTGAAATTTTCCCGAGATATTCTTTATTAATGCCTAAGAAACTTCGCTGCTTCAAAAGTGTTTTGCTCCTATGACGGAAAAATGGGAATCAATTGAATTTTCAAAGTCGTTTTTCTCAGAACATGATATTCTGAGTTACGTTGTTTTGCCTTATTACGGCCGAGGGGATATTGCATGCGCTTCACTACCTGTTTTTCACACGCCATTACGAACGATCCCATTGGTTGATTTAATGTCGCTACGTTAATTCGCTGCGTCAGTCGTTGAGCAGTAATTCGGAATTACGTCATGTTGTAATTATTTACAACACAGCGTAATTATTTGCGTCGCGTCGTAATTGGAATTACTACGCGACGTAATTATTTACGTTGTGTAGCACTGGGAATTACAACATGACACTAATTCTGTTTATGTCGTGACGTTAAGTCGTTGAGCAGTAATTCGGAATTACGTCGCGTAGCAGTTCGAATTACTACGCGACGTAAATAATTACGTCGCGTAGTAATTCGAATTACGACGCGACGTAATTATTTACGTCGCGTAGTAATTCGAATTGCTACGCGACGTATATCCATGTTTTTGACGGGCTCCTGCTTCCATACGTACACGCACGCACCGGCAGCACTTGATTACCTCGTTTCTGATTGGTCAGTGAGGGTCGGACTTCGTCTCCGTTGCTTAGCCCAGGATTATTTTTTCGTTCTGTTTACACTCACTTGCTTGGCACCGCAATTGCGGTGCTAACCCCTGCTATTTTGCAGGGCCAGATAGTACCGTACTATCGGTGGGGCTAGCCCACTTTGGCAAAAACGAGTGTAAACAGAAAGTGGGCTAAGGATAGTCCCGTACCAACGGTGGGGCTAAGGCCCCCCTTAGCCCCACCGATAGTCCGGGGCTAAGCAAAAATTTACAAGTGTAAAAAGCCCTCAATTGTACTACTTCCAATCAGAACGAGACTTAGGGTTATACTGGCTGACTGTGGCTGGAGAATTTCCATACGTGTATGTATTGGCTATGTAAGAAGCACAGCGGCTAGGACTTGTGATTTAATTTGAATGTAGCGCCAATTGTTAATATTTGAATTTCGCGCCAACTGTTAAGGCGGGAAACTGGCTGACTGTGGCTGAGGAATTTCCATACATGTGCTGAGTCTGGCTGGGGAATTTCCATACGTGTATGTATTGGCTATGTAAGCAGCACAGCTAAGAATTTTTGTGATAAAATTTGAATGTAGCGCAAACTGTTGATATTTGAATTTCGCTTCAACTGTTAAGGCGGAAAACTGGTTGACTGTGGCTAGAAATGTCCATACATGTGCTGAGTCTGGCTGGGAAATTTCCATACGTGTATGTATTGGCTATGTAAGCTGCAGCACAGCTACGACTTTTAATTTAATTTGAATGTAGCGCCAACTGTTAATATTTGAATTTCGCGCCAACTGTTACGGTTAAAAACAAGGCTAGGGTTATTGTTAGGTTTAGGTGTTAGGGTTAGTGTTTGCTAGGGTTAGGGTGAGGGTTTTGGGTTAGGGTTAGGGTGAGGGTTTTGGGTAAGGGTTAGGGGTTAGGGTTTGGGTTAGGGTGAGGGTTAGAGTTACGGGTATTCCGCAATATATGAAGTATATAGTTAAGAGTTGAAATTAATAGGGTAGATAGGTCTCATCGAGACTAACACACTCCAAAAATATCAGATTTTAACTCCAAGTAGTTTTTGCTCCAGCCGTTTTTAAAGTTACCATTTGTTTTGTAAATAAAAAAAATTCAAAAGCGTCTGGAAGAAAAACTAATTATGGTTAAGGATTCATACTTTGGTAAAATGTTAAGTCTGATGGAAGGTCCAACATATGGAAGTTTGAAAGTGTAAGTACAATTAGTCTTTGCTCCAGGCGACTTTGAATTTTTTTGATACATACTATAATTATGTGACTCGCTACAACAAAAAGGTCCTAAAGTCGCGCACGGTCGAAGCCGTGAGAATCGAGTTTGAAGTCAGGGCATTAAAATTGGTCAAAACTTACGATTATCTGATTTTGACATATTATTGGAGTCTGACATGTCTTCTATCATCTGTCGAAATTTTGAAGCAAAATGATGAAAGGAAAGACCAAAACATAGCGTTTTTCTGAGCCATGTTTTTTGGCGTTTCAACGAAGCAGAAATTGGTTTGAAAATTTGGATTGAGCGCCACAGATAGGCTCCGCCCTTAACAACGACCAGAGTGATCTCATTGGTCAGTTTGCTGCTTGCTGCTAACCGAAGCGTGAAGCTCGCACACTGCCCAGTCGACTGGTGCGTGCAGGCGGGGTGCTCTATGCTCAGCCGTTTCTCACATCCTGGTCACGGATTGGTCGGTGAGGAGACCGCCGACGCTGTGCTTGAATGAACTTTTCGGGGGTTGCTAAGGCTTACCTTCTATTGTCCGGAGCTGAAAACTGACTTGCGTGTCCCTTGATCGCAATTGCGTCGAAAGGAAAACTTTTAGGGCGCTTTTCTCGAAACAGTGATTTCCCAGACGTCTCGACATGCTCCCTTTTAAACATCGATATCTCCGCAGCCGATTATTTTTATAAGATGTGTTATATATCAATTTAAAGCAGAAAGATTAGGGAATTATGTCATGTAATTTTCAAATAATCGACCGCGCCAGACCTTAGAATCATATTGTTGTAGCGGGTCACATAGGTATGATATCTGAAAGGGCCTGGAAGGAAGACTAAACTTAGTTAAGCACTCATACTTGAGAAAAAAAACTTAAGTTCGGTACAAAGTCCACAATATATAAGTTTCAAAGTCTAACTTCAAGTAGTCTCTACTCCAGCCGTTGTTTAATTTACCGTATGTTTGTACATAGAAATATTTAAAAGGGTTTAGGATTTAGGGTTTAGGGTTTAGGGTTAGGGTTAGGGTTTGGGGTTGGGGTTGGGGTTAGGGTTGGGTTAGGGTGAGGGTTTAGGGTTAGGGTTAGGGTTAGGGGTTAGGGGTTAGGGGTTAGGATTAGGGTTAGGGTTAGGGTTAGAGGGTTAGGGTTAGGGTTAGTGTTAGGTTAGGGTTAGGGTGAGGGTTAGGGTTAGGGTTAGGGTTAGGGATTAGGGTTAGGGTTAGGGTAGGGTTAGGTTAGGGTTAGGGTTAGGGTTAGGGTTAGGGTTAGGGTTAGGGTTAGGGTTAGGGTTAGGGTTAGGGTTAGGGTTTAGGGTTAGGGTTAGGGTTTAGGGTTAGGGTTAGGGTTAGGGTTAGGGTTAGGGGTTAGGGTTAGGGGTTAGGGTTAGGGTTAGGGTTAGGGTTAGGGTTAGGGTTAGGGTTAGGGTTAGGGGGGGGAGGGTTAGGGTTAGGGTTAGGGTTAGGGTTAGGGTTAGGGTTAGGGGGGGTTAGGGTTAGGGTTAGGGTTAGGGTTAGGGTTAGGGTTAGGGTTTAGGGTTAGGGTTAGGGTTAGGGTTAGGGTTAGGGTTAGGGTTTGGTTAGGGTTAGGGTTAGGGTTAGGGTTAGGGTTAGGGTTAGGGTTAGGGTTAGGGTTAGAGTTACAGGTATTCCGCAGTATATGAAGTATTTAGTTAAGAGCTGAAATTGATAGTGTAGATAGGTGTTATCGAGACTAAGATAATTCATAAATTTCAGATCTTAACTCGTAGTAGTTCTTGCTCCAGCCGTTTTTAAAGTTACCGTTTGTTTTGTACATAAAAAATATCAAATGCGTCTGGAAGAAAAACTAATTATAGTTAAGGATTCATACTTTGGTGAAATGTTAAGTCCGGTTGTAGGTCCAACATATGGAAGTTTGAAAGTGTAAGTGTAATTAGTCTTCGCTCCAGGTGACTTTGAATTTTTTGATATATACTATATGTACAATATTTGAAAGGGCCTGGAAGGAAGACTAAACTTATTTAAGCACTCATACTTGAGAAAAAACTTAAGTTCGGTACAAAGTCCAAAATATATAAGTTTCAAAGTCTTAGCTGAAGTAGTCTTTACTCCAGCCGTTTTTATAAGTTACCGTATGTTTGTACATATAAATACTTGAAAGGGTCTGGAAGGAGAACTAATGGTATTGAAGGACTCATACTTGACAAATATATTAAGACCGGTGGCAGGTCAAAGATATTGGAATTTGAAGTTTTAACTCCAATTAGTCTTCTCTCCAGGCGTCTTTGATAATTTTCCTTTGTAATATATATACAATATTTGAAAGCGCCTGGAGGGAAGACTAAACTAAGTTAAGCACTCGTACTTGAGAAAAAAACTTAAGTTGGGAACAAAGTCCAAAATATATAGGTTTCAAAGTCTAACTTGAAGTAGTCTTTGCTCCAGCCGTCTTTCAAGTTACCGTATGTTTGTACATAGAGATATTTGAAAGCGTCTGGAAGGAGAACTAATTGTATTGAAGAATTCATACTTTAGGAAAATGTTAAGTCCGGTGTCAGGTCCAACATATCGGACTTTGAAATTGTAACTCCAATTAGTCTTTGCTCCAGGCGTCTTTAAATTTTATGTACATTGCCTATGGAGAAGTCGAAAAATATTCTAAGGCGAAAAACCCTTAGACTTTGTACATGAAATTTGAAGGCGGCTGGAAGGAAGACTAATCGTTGTGAAGCATTCATATTTAAGGGAACTTTTAAGCAATGAGTAAAGTATTTTATATGTTCAAAGTTTAATTCTAATTAGTATTGCTTCCAGACGTCTTTAAAGTTTCTTTCCATACCTCCCATCTGCTATTCAACAAAATGATAAATGAATACCTGCATTTTTTATTTGAACCTTAGAAACAATGATTGAATATGAATATTTACTCACAATGTCAATGATGGAGCCATCTGTCGCCACCTTCAGGATTGCAGTAACTCCTAGCATGTCCGCCTTCGGTTGGAACAACCTTTCTTGTTTACGAAGGGTGTTTTGTAACTCGCCATTTAACATTATCCGTCCATCCGTCATCGTCAGGTCGAGGCCGGAGTGCACTTCGAGGAAGTTT